>NC_066583.1:335169775-335469775 GCF_024323335.1 Lathyrus oleraceus
AAAACATTAATTCGATTACCTCTTGTATGATAAAAATAAATTTATTTGTTAAAATTTATAAATAATATGTTATGATGTAGATTATTAAAATAATTAAAATATTTATCCAAACCTATTATATGAGTTTAAGACGATTGATCCCTTCTTCTGATAAGATGGTTCCCCTATGTAATCCACGTGTATCGATTCAACGGTGTTAGCAATGATGAAGCAACATTACCAAATTTTGAAATTTTGTCGTGTTTTATCATGTCAAATCAAATGAAGGAGTATCAGGTATCTGTTGCTTGGAGACTTTAAAGTTAAACTATTCCGTATCGAATTTACCTTCACCTATGGCTATGGCTAAGGCTAATGAATGTCAAACTTATTGTTAATTCCCCATATACCATGAACGTAATTCTAAATTTCAAAGTAGGTCCATGCAATATATAGTTGGAAACGATCATAAAGTGGCAGGCGAAGATCTATCAATGGATGATATAAATTATACTCCTTTCATCCTATTATTAGAAAAATTGATTTTTTAAGATTCATTGAATAATCAATATATTTAGTTGACGATGTAATTCAGATAGATTAATAATTTAATAAATCTAAAAAATAATTTTTTTCTTATAAATAAAATCGAAGATAATATCTTTCTAAAGCAGAAAAGGATACATAGGAAGGTGAAAGATGAAAGTATAAGAGTTGAGTTTGTAGAAGGAAGAATCTTATAAGAGATAAATTTTGTGATAGAGTGAATTATATTAGCATTTAAAGATGAATGACAATGCATGAATTTGTTTAAAACACATTGTTCTATCAAGAACAAGGTGTGTAATATGATTGCGGATATTGGCGGTATGAAGATCTTGTGTTACGGAAATTAGGAGATTATTTGAAGTTGTCCACATAATTCCGTGATAAGGTATACACCCCCGGTTGGGTGAGCAAGTGCTCCTAAGTTCGAGTAACACTGGTCTATAGAGTTTCTATCTCCATCAAAAAATATTACAGAGAAGAAGTATTTTGTGATATTCTTGATATAAATGTTTTTCATATTTTACTTGGTAGACTTTGGCAATTTGATAATGATATCATTTATTGAGGACATGATAACGTGATGATGTTTACATGGGACATACATAAAATTGTTATGGCTCATGTTTTGCACTTTGATAAGAATCCAGGAAGAAAAAATATAGTTTCTTGGTGATGATGTGGAGTGAAAAGAAGCTTGATCAGATTGTTAAAGAAACATAATTTTTCTGTCCAATACCGATTAAAGGGTGATTCGTGTTATAAAGGAGGTAACAATAATTCCAAAAGAAATGCTACGGATCCTAGAGGATTTCAAGGAGTTGACCGCATATGAGCTACCAAGCAATTTATCTCCTATGCAAGATAAAAGTAGGAAAGTTAAAATTTTCAACGTGAGAGAAGTTGTGATGGTGTTTATGTGTAAGGAGAGGTTTTTAGTTGGTACTTACAGTAAGTTGCAGGAAGATGAGGCTCTTTATCAAGAAGAGAACTCGGTGTCGAGTTCTTCAGAAGTGAAGGAGACTGATGTTGGAAGGTTGAATGTGTGTATGGAAGAAGAAGCTGCATGTCAGAATGGTTCGGCAGGATTTGCACAAGTTTGACGTTTGATGTCAGAATAACTCTTACTATACCTTTCTTGAAAGTATGAAATAGATGCATATGGTATTGGAATCTTTTTTAAACTTCTGATAACCTTACCATTTTTAGTAACTAATTTAAAAATTATTTGCTAAGTTTCCATTTTAGAAAACTGGTTTGTTAGGGTTAATTTTAAGTTTGTTAGTGTTAGTTGAGATTAATTTGGTTAGTTGGAGATAAATTGTATGTTATCCCTTTGATCATATAATCTCAATTCGTGTATGATTTCATTTAAGCTTAATCAATCTATTTTGGAGCTTCTAGTCTTCTCTCATGTATTCCTTGTTTCTTTTTTCTTTATCTTCTTCTTCTTCTTCTTCTCTCTTCCATGGAAAATTCGGTTTTCTAACATGGTATCTTAAGTCTGTGTGATTTACTTGTAATCACACCTCCTTATTTAGCTCCTATTGACTCAAAAATGGATCAAAGTAGTCCTTATTACATTCATCCTAGTAAAGGACCTTCAACTATCAAATTTACACCTATTCTTGAAGGTTTCAACTATCATTATTGGGCCATATCAATATGTCGCGCTCTAGGTGCTAAAATGAAGCTTGAGTTTATGGATGGCTCTAAAGCAGTTCTAGAAGATCAATTTGATCCTTCATTCCATGCCTGGAATAGATGTAATATGTTAGTTCAATCTTGGTTACTTAATTTAGTTTCTGACTCGATTCCACAATCTATTGTGTTCATGGAAAATGCGTTTGATGTTTGAAATGATCTCAAAGAGAGGTTTTCTCAAGGAGATCTCATTCGAGTTTCAAAGTTGCAGTAAGAAATCTACGTTATGAAGCAGAATTCCAAAGTTGTCATTGAATTCTATTCAACTTTGAAAGTTATTTGGGAATAATTGGAGATTTACATGCCAATTCCTAATTGCACATGCCTCATTCGTTGTTCTTGCAAAGTTATGAGGCAAGCCAAGAATAACCATATCTTATTGTATGAAATAAGGTTTCTAACATGCTTAAATGAATATAATTCAATGAAATTCGTTGAGAATCCTCTTCATGGGTGGTAAAGGGTCCATGAGCAAAATTTGTAACTTAACTACAACAAAATTCATTTCCAAATAAGGTACTTCAAATTCTCAACACAATACTTAAAAATCCAAGGTTCACACTCATTGTGGTAGGACATGTTACACTATTGAGGTCTATTATAGAAAACACAATTTTCCACCTCATTTTGGAAAGAATTCCATGGTCAATAATGTTTCCACAAATGATGCTGATGATAATGAAGATACAATTATCCAACAATCAACTACGACTAGTGGTTCTTCTCCAATTTCTCCAGATCAATTTGAGAAATTAGTGACTCTTGTTCAGAATTCACCTCTCTATCAATGACAAAGGTAATTCTCCATCTTATGTATATAAATGTTGAACTCTAAATTCTTGGATCATATATTCAAGAGCAAGTTATTACATTTGATCAATGATGTTCAACATAAATCTAGCATTGAAGTCATAAAAAGGGACAATGGCCACGAGTTTATAATGCCAGAACTTTATGCTTCTAAAGGCATCTCAAACCAAACCAGATGTGTTGAGTCTCCTTAACAAAATAGGAGTGTGGAGAGAAAAAATCAACATATTTGGAACATAGCAAGAGCCTTAACTTTTCAATTTAATACCCTTAAAATATTTTGGCCATATGCAGTTTATCATGTTGTTTACATCATGAACAAAGTTGCTAGTCCCATTTTAAACAACAAATCACCTTACTATCTTTTGTTCAATGTGGAACCTGACCTGCATGTTTTAAATGATTTTGGAACATTAGCATATACATCAAATAGTAAGATTCTGAAAGTGCATAAGAAATTACTCGATCCAAAGGTACAAGATCTCGAGCTCAAGGACAATTGTATACTCTACAACAAGGGTGTGTTATACCCAAATTTTGTCCGGCTATAAAAAAACTTTCGTACATCTGACTTTATTTTTAGTTTTCATCATCTCCATAGCATAACATTCATTTCATCATGAATAATGTTTAAAATGTTGGTCAGAATAAATTTTTAGGCATACAGACAGACCGATTGGACCATTTCTCAAATACATGTAAAATCAGTGTGTAAAAAGTTTCAAAATCGAGCTTTCATACGTCAGTTTTAATAATCTACATTTCACGTAGTTTAACCTGGCGTGTTCGTTATATTTTTTGACTACTTTTTTCAGTTGCATTTTGACCAGCCTATGCCTGTTTCACCAGTCAAGATTTATTTCAAACTCTGATCAAAACGTGTATGTTTCCGAGAGGTTCATTTCACGCTGACCATATTAATGCATTCAGTTTATTTTTTTGAGCACTTTTATGCCGACTTTTATTTATATTCAATCATTTTCTTTTTATTCTTTTGTCAAAGTATTCGAAATAATTAAATAGAAATTTCCATGTCTTTATTTTATTTTTATCATATTTATTTAAAAAGGTGTGAATTCTAGTTGTTTTAATTGATTTCATGTCATTGAGATTAATTAAAGCTACTAGAAGGGGGAAACTTTGACATTTTAAATTAGGTGTGCTTCTTTGATTTAATCTGGACCGTCAATTCGAATTTAATCAAAGGTTCATCTGCATTATCCTCACTTTTCCTTATTAACCAATCATAAATTAGGATTTATTCTATTTATTCCTTTAATAAAATCAAAAAATAATAAATATCTTCTCCCTCACACTGAGTGACACTTGTCTATCTCTGATTGTTTTTTTTTGTTGAAAATCATGTCACTTTGCCCAATTGGGGCATGACACACGTACATGATAGGTTGGTACAAAAATGAAAAAATCAATTTAATTAAGTGGAAAGGGGCGTATAGGATGGAAAGGAGAGGATGGCCTCTCTCGTGAAAAGGGGAATCTTCTCTCTTACAGAAAGAAATGAGTTCTCCTCTTCTCATTTTGGATGCAGATAATCCTCCAAGTCTTCAAACCTTTAACTGAGCCACCGCTTTAACCACCATTCTGCTGCAAAATCCACACCACCTCCATCTTCTTCATTCACCATCCGTCCTCAACTCACCTCCCTTTCATCTTATCCAATCTACCATTTGATCCTTCCTTCTACACCATCAAACATGATTTACCGTCCACAACCAAAACCTCTGTATCCGGCGAACCACCTCAACACCTCCGCCCTCTCCGTCTTTAACCACCTTTCCACAAAAATCTCCATTAAACCTTTACAATCTGACATTCACCTTCACGTTCATAGTAAGAGTTAATGCTTTGAAGATGGCTTGACATTCAATTGCCATTGGGTTATTGTAGTCATGTTGGTTCCAAGTCCCTGTGCTAATGGTTTCATTATTGTTGTTTATGATTCAAACCTCAGTGTCTTATTCACTTGAAATCGCCATATTAATGTTGGTGTTGGAGATGATTTGTTGTTCTTCCAGATTTGAGCTTGTTGAGCGAGATTTTGTTTAAACTAGGTTATGTTATATGCAGATTTGAGCTTATTTGTGTAACTCATTTCTGGTTTTGATTACTCTTCATTTGGTTTTGAGTTTTGTTCTTCTTCATATTATTTTTTATATGGTGGTTGTAGTTTTCATTATGTTATGATTTATTGTTGTGCGATGTCGACCTTCTAAGTTACGAGTTGCATTTCTTATGTGGTATCGACCTTACTATTTCCATTTGTAGTGTAATAGAAATTTTTGTAGTACCAAGTTATTGGAATTTACCGTTGTAAGACCCCAATTTTGACCCTAATATCCCTCATGCTATCTCATAATTTACATTGGCTTTGGGATCACACCTTGGTATCCTCCTCACCCCTTATCTATTGGGTTTGCATTAGGAGAGATCACCAAGCACTTTTGGTTGTGTCATACTTTATTTTTCTTTGTTTACTAACCCAAAATACCAAAAATATATCTAGTGTATCTTTGCTTCTTTTGTAGGTAGTGTGTGTGTCCACCTGTGCCTCATCAAGCTCACAACTAGGGTTTGAGACCCTCAATGCAAGGATATCAATCAAGGAAAGGTTCAAAATGGTTCTAAGCATCATATATGAATCCCCATGTTCTTTATTTATCATTTTGATCAAGAATTCATCAAGAGTTTGAAGCTTGTTTGCCTTGGAAGCCCTAATTCATCTAGGTATCTTGTGTGACTTCCTTAATAAGTTTCTTCATCATTTGGTTAAAGATGTCAAGGGATACTCCATTATACATAATCTTATACATATATGATCCTCCATGGGCCCCAAAGATAAAAATAACTTTAAGTTTGCAAGTTGGTTCAAAGAGGTTGACAAGAGAAAGTCAACGGATCAAAGCTGGGGTTCCATAGACCCTATCTCCTACAATGTTTGTCATATGAAAATGATTCCAAGAGAAAAGTTACTATTTATGACATTCCAAACAACTTTCATGTTTACATAAAGAGCTAATTTTTCTTGGAAAGTCATTTTTTATGCTGAAAGATTATAGGTCATTTTGTATGTGCCCTAGTTAGATGGCCAACTTCCAAGAACCATAACTTGCTAAGTTTTTATGATATTAAGGCCATATAAGTTTCATGATCAATTTCAAGATGTCTCCTCCAACTTTTCTTCTTTTATAAATATCAAATTCAACTTGAAAGGGCATGTCCCAAGAGGAAACATTATAGGTCATTTTGGGCCATCATCATTGAACAAGCATTTTTCCTCAACTTCTAAAATCCATAACTCCCTCATGCAAAATTCAAATGGTGTCAAATTTACGACCAAATTGAATAAGAATGAAATAGATACAACTTAGGTGAAGAAACCATTTTCATTTTAAGCTCATAACAAAAGTTATTCAAGGTGGAAGAAGTGGTCATTTGACTTTATACTCAAACAATTTTCACACATGTTTGATTTCTCCGACTTCCACCTTAAAATTCATCATGATAAAAGTCCCAAATGAAAATGTATTTAATAAAAAAGTTGTTCCCCTTCATGTTAGCTTTCCAAAACATCCAAAATCATGGCATTTGGGTCATTTTTTAGTGACTTGCATATGGTTACTTTGCATGACTTATTTTGGAAACTTTTGAAGTCAATTTTAAAATATCTTTGCATGGTTTCCTGGTATGATCTCAGCATGTTTTATGCACGAATTTGGACTCAATGCAATCATCAATTGGACCTAAATGCATGCCCATGCACCCATGCACACAAGTTACTAAATTTGGCCAAGTTTTCAAAAGGTGTGGAAAGCAATTCTCATGTTATAAATACATGCCCTTGTTGATCAGAAAAGAGATCCCTCTTGCCCAAGCTTTGCACCACTACTTCCCTAATGTCCATTAAAGGATAAACTTGAAGATTTCACTTGAAATCGAGTTTCAATTCTCATTCTGTTTTGGAATTGAAACTCCAAGAATCTAAGTCTTTCAATCATCCATTCCACTTCCTGCAAGTTGTTAGAGTCGAGCCAAGGCAAATTGGAAGAAAGATCAAGCTCAATTGAAGTAAACTGAAGGTGAATTTTCAAAATTTTCTCTTCTTCGATTCTCCCTGAATTCTACACTATTTTGCTTGTTCTTTGGTTGTCTGAAGACCTACCAATGTAGACAACAAGATTGAGTTGCTTTGAGGCCAAATTGAAGCAACTCAAATCATGCACCTCAAATTTCAAATCCATGTATATTTTAATATACTTGGACTTGGGAGAAATTGAGGTCAGATTCGAGCTCCTAAGCATTTTTTCTTTCAATTAGTGTGCTCACTTTTCATTTTCATGGAGGTTGGTGGTGGACCAGTCCGACGAGGTCCACTAGAGAAGAAGACCGGAGTTAGGGCTCCGGTGGTGCGTTGGCGCCTTCCCAACCTTTTGATCTCATTTGAATATTTTAATCTTGGCATTCACTTCTGATTACCACACGTGTACATGCGTTGACTGTGGTACATGATGGAGCGCGCGTTGTGGCCATCAGATCTGCCACCTCAATTAATGAGGGAGATCTGATGACCCTTGTTTTATTGAATTTTATTTTATTTATTGATTTATGTTTAATCCTCTTATTTTATTTTATTCATATAAATTTCATTTTTAATCCAAAAAATATGGGACTTTCACCAAAAATCTTTAAATATTTTCCTCTTCCATATTTTGAATTAAAATCTTTTTTTTGGATTAATTTTGACATTTTTCATGAATTAAATGATTTTTAGAATGTTTTTAAATATTTTAAAATACTTTTGACTTTCCAAAAATTATGATTTTTTTTGTCTAAGGTCCTTTGACCTAGGATAAATCCCTTGGCCATTTATTTGGTGATTTGAAGGGATTTGAGATTTTGTCCATTTAAAAATACATTTTAATTCATTTTATATTTTAATTTGTAATTGTTTAATTGTTTAAAAATTGTGCTGAGCCATTTAATTGACCTTGTGGTGTTTAACTTTCTATTTGACCTTGGTCATGATTGATTTGACTTTTGTTTGACCAATACTATTGGATTTAGGGGATTGATGAAATATACATTTCATCTCCCAAAATGAATGGATAGTATTGATCAGATGAACTTCCTCTTGTGATCAATTTGGGTTTCTATTTTTTCTTCCCTCTTCATCTTCATCCTTATTCTTCCCCAATCCATCATTGACCAATGAATTCTCTTCAAGTCAAAATGCTAGTTGATTCATCAATGACCTTGTGTTAGATGAATCAACATGAACCTGACTGAGATAGGTCCCCCCTTTTTTTTAGTGTATGGTATGTTTTAGGAGTTTGGTTCTTTGTACCAAATCTTTAACATGCATTAACACCTATATTTTATTGCCCGCCCTCAGATAGTTGTGACTTCTACATAAGTCCAATTACAATTGCTTAACATAGAGCTAACTTTGTCCCGCAATGCATATCATTCTAGTAAGTGAGATTGTAAGTCTCTCATTCTTCATGGCATTGTGTGAAAGCTTGACCTTTTTTCCTTTCATGAGAGCTAGTGGCATACTTGTTGATTTATCCAAGTTGGAGCCCTTCTAATGGATGGTGTCTTGGTTCATGGATTCATACTTGTGAATGAATGGTTGAGTGTTCTCTAAAGAATGACTTAAATAATTAAAACTCTTCACTAATAATTGACTAACTTCTTATTAACATTTTACTTTACTTTAAAGTCATTTACTTAATGCAATTTAAATTTCAGTACCTTTATCATTCATTACCATTTACATTTCATGCAACTTATTTATGTTTCAGTCCTTTTCACTTTGCTCACTTGAGCCATATCTTGTGATTGTATATTGTGTGCTTGTGCTTCTGTTCTGTTTGTAGTCTTAGGACCTTAAGATACATAATAAACAACAAAAACCCTAAAAAATATATTGGTGGACTGTTGGACTTGATCTGAAATTTTGAACTTAGAAGTAGACAACTTCCCTATGCTAAAGGACTTGGCCAATGCCATCATCTGAGACTGAGTTATCCTTGACTGTGTCTTTCATCTGATGCAAGCCTTGAGTGCTTCTAGCTCATCTGCCATTTTATCTCTGTGCTCAATTGGCTATGTTGTTATTATTGTTCATGTTTGATGATTGTGTCTGATGATCAAGGAATATTTTCATCTGATACATTGGAAGATATTGAAGACTGTTAGTTATTGGAGTACTTGCTTGGATATTACGACTATCTTTATTTGATGCCTTAGTCTTCATATCGTTTGCTTGGATATTGCTTATTCTTGTTACTTGCTAAAGTCCAAAGAAAAATGAGTTTCTATCTGACATTCTTGTCTTATGGATTGCATCTCATTGCTCAGATCTTTTCAACTTTTAATTTTTAATTTTTGCCCAGGGTAGCCCCTTCATCTCCTCCTACTTCTTTAATTTCAAAATCTCTCTCTCTTTTCAAAACCTTCTTTGCTTGTGATTTCAAACTTAGACATGTTTTAGTGACTAGAAACTTTGGCCTTATGCCAATGAATTTTTAAACTTTTTCTTAATCAAATATGTGAATGAACTTAACGATATTAACTTTAATTTCAAAAGACAAAAAGAACTAACAACCTCATTCAAATCTTTGACCATTTTGTGCCATTTTCTTTTAAAACCTTTGCTAAAATCAATTCATCAACTTCTTTGAAATTTTTACCACAAACTACGAGGTTTTGATCCCTCATTTTTATATTGGTACGTAGACATAAGACCGAAGGTCTTGTCAAACACAAAAATATAATTAATGAATTCTTTTCTCATCCCCTCACTCTAGATTTTTTTTATCAAACATCATTTAAACCAAAACACTTGCACAAAAAAAAATGGCTCTCTAGGAGTACCTAAGACACTTTGGGTGCTAATACTTTCCCTCTGTGTAAGCAACCCCCCTTACCTGTAATCTCTGACATTTCATTAGTTTTGATTTGAAAACTTCTTATCTTTGAGTTTTGTTCGTATTTTTGCCCTTTTTCCTTTGGAAACAATAAAAGCGCGGTGACGACTATGGTTTTATTGACGTCAGGTTTATCCATAGTTCGATGATCATAAATTTACCGCTACAACCATATACCTTTTTCTACCTTCTAGACCCCATTCCACTATATATTTTTTTTTATCAAACATCATTTAAACCAAAACACTTGCACACAAAAAATGGCTCTCTAGGAGTATCTAAGACACTTTGGATGTTAATACTTTCCCTCTGTGTAAGCAACCCCCCTTACCTGTAATCTCTGACATTTTATTAGTTTTGATTTGAAAACTTCTTATCTTTGGGTTTTGTTCGTATTTTTGCCCTTTTTCCTTTGAAAACAATAAAAGCGCGGTGACGACTATGGTTTTATTGACGTCAGGTTTATCCATAGTTCGATGGTCATAAATTTACCGCTACAACCATATACCTTTTTCTACCTTCTAGACCCCATTTTTGATAATTGTGAAGATGGTCACAGTTCTCTTTTCTTTTGATATTCGGAAACTGTTTTTTGGGACTCCTCTTTCTAAATGGTTTTTAGCTCATTATACAAGAATGACGGGTGTTATCGCTTATTAAAGTCCTTAAAGTTTTGGTTATATATGCTATTATTCTACTTGCGACGGGTGAGTACTTCAATCCCAGTAACAAAAACAATCACGGATCCACGGAGCAACGACACAACAACCGCAAATTAACTTTCCTTCAAACTCCAGTCGCGAACTCCCTCCGTCCTCACATCGTCAGAGTCGTGCTTAGAAGTTGTTGAAAACACAAGCGCGAGGTACACATTCTGTTTTTTAGTTTTCGAATCCTTCCCGTGTTGTTTTGATTGATGCATTTTGTATGAAGGAGACGAATGATATAGTTACTGAGAAAAGGTCCTTTACAATTACATATTTTTTATGCTCTAGATCTATTTTAGATCTTGTTGAATTTGAGTTTTCATGAGACGGACAATGGTGTTTTGAATGAATTTTGTGTTTGGCTGTTCACAATATTTTGGTCTCATGAGTTGTATTTTGTGTTATGAGTTATTCTGTCATGATAAATCAAATTGAGATTTATTGCTTTGATAGTTATGGACTGTTTTGTGCTTTGATTGGTTCAAATTATTTTGATTCTAATGTCTTGGTTTGAACATTCTAAGCCATATAGTTGATTTAAAATTTGAATCTCTACTATATTTTAAACAACCTTGCGTTGTTAGTACTTTCGGGTGGCCATTTGTTTATTTTATTTTATTTTATGCAACAAAGCAAGTTTGCTCAGGACTGGAATTTGTCAATATTTGCCTTAGTGATTAGTTCTGCAAAGTTAGTCAAAGTCAGTAGAAAACTTAATTCATGTTATACTATATTATGCACTTGCAGCTGTGGCTTTAGCACAAGGATAATGTTAGGAAAATTTTCTTAGTTTCTTAGCTTATTTCTCATGATATTGTATTGTAGAAATAAGCTTGATGATTATTTCCTATTGTGCATATTAATCGATCATATTTCCTGGTTTTCATAATTGTAAAGATACTATCCTATCGTTGACTAATTTTATTTGTATATTATTGTAAAATATTTTGATCAGTGTACATAATTTGTAATTAATGACATGCGTGGTTGATGCTTTGTTATTTCATTGCAATAAATTAGATTTTTCTTTTTTAGATTTAGTAATTTCGTCAAAATTTCAATATGATATTTTTATCGTATTATATTTCTCACGTACGACACTTCGATTCTGTTGGCGCTATATATAAAACGGCTTTGAGCACATTGAGATTTACTCGATTCAATCATTTTGTACTCGTTTTGTTGTTTATCTCATTTTTAGTAAATTAATTAATTAATTCAATTTTGTTTAATTATTTAATTTTATTAGTTAATTTTAATTAACTTGATTACTTGATTGAATTAAATAGTTTTGATAATTAATCTTGATTAACTTAATTAATCGATTTAACCAAATTTAAATTAATTAATTTTGATAATTAAATATTGATCGATTTCTCTCAATATCATAGTTTCACAATCATCTTCAAACCAAGCCCATTCAATCTCATTCCTATTCAAAATCATTTTCATAATTCATTTCATCTCAAACGCAAATAAAAACCTTGATCAATATCGAGTGCGTCTTTTCCAAATCAATTCAAAACCTCCATTTTTCCCCTTTGAGGTTTCCTTTCATTTCTCTTTTCAACCTTTTTTTATCTCTCGAAGAAAATAAATAGTATTAGCTAACATTCAAATTGCAAATTTAACTAAAAGGTTCTCGTTAAGTACAACAGATGTGATGGGTGCTTATACCTTCCCCTTGCGTAATCGACTCCTGAACCTGAATATGGTTGCAACAACTATTATTTTATTTGTAAATGTTTTATTGATATTTTCCCTTTCCTTCATTGCAATAAATAAAGTTTGGTGGCGACTCTGTTCGAACATATTTTTTCCGCGACCATCGTGAAGGATCATATTTTTTGAGATGCGACAGTTGACGACTCTGCTGGAGAATTGTTTGCTCCAAGCAAGAGAGAGTCAAGCCTAACTTATTTCAATTTGCGATTAATGCTAGTTTTATTTATTTATTTATTTCTATCTTTTTCTCTATCTTATTGTATTATTGCTATTTGTAATTGGTTGTTGATCCTTATATTTCTATTGGAGGCTATATGATTATAGGAACTTTGTGAGATAGGCTCTCAACCCGAGTCTGAAAAGAATCATAGGATTAAGATGGTGGTTGCGTAGTAGAGGTCCACAAGGAAACTTCCTTGTTGGGACGATACGAAGACCCCACCTAGAGTAGATTCTCTTGAGATATTATGTTCGATGAGCCTTCGTCGCAATGACAGTGTTTTCAAGTTGGACCGATGACTCTAGGGACCTTTTAAAACCCGTCCCATCCATGGTGGTTGTGTAGTATTCATCTACAAGACTTTGGACTTGTTGGGTTAATATGAGAGCCCAAATCATAGGATATCCCTTGGACGTATTACTACCTTACAGTAATATTTACAACCTCAATCTATGACTCTTAGAACCTTTTTAGAACCTTGGACTCGATGGTTATGTAATAGAGGCCCACAATGAGCCTTACTTGTTGGGACGATACAAAAACCTCACCTAGACGAGATCATTTTAAGGATATTATTGTCTGATGATCCTTCATCACGGGGATAACATTCTCAAGGATTCATGACTCTAGGAACCTTAAAACTATAGAACCTACCTATGGGGTTCCATTAATCAGAGATACCAGTTAGTTACCCATTGTTCTGACCAACCTGTGAACATAATTTTGCCTGTGATCCTGAATATTGCATTGCATTTCCTTGCATGTCTAAACATGACAAAAATTTCATGCATTCACATTTCATCAGCATGCATTGCATATCATTTTCCAATACAAAAAACTCATCCAATCTTTTTGCTCATTACCAGCAAGCTAATTTCCCGACACCCATATTGAACCCTTGAGAGCTACTAAAAGACAAGGGAGCACTTGGAACATAATCAAGTTGAGCTGAGAAAGGATATGAACAACATGAAAGGCAAGGTAGACTAGATGTTGGAAGCTATGCTAGCTCAGTCGAAGAACAATCTTCAGCATGTTGTCAAGAGAATGTTGGTTCCCTATCAAGCTTTACTATAATGACCAACCCAATATAAGATCTTCTTCCTGACTATGATCCTCCACAAGTGAACATTCATGCACCCCAATTGATGCTTTTAGCCAATCCTGATGACGAAAGGCTTCGTTCCCTTGAGGAGAAAATCCAAGCAATAGAGGTGTGTGACAGTCGTGGGATCGATGCCATTGATATGTGCTTAGTGCCAGGCCTAGTGATCCCACCAAAATTCAAATTAACCAACTTCGAGAAGTATAAAGGGGATAACTATCCAAGGCACCATTTGGTGATGTTCTTCTGAAAAATGGCATCACATACTCACAATGACAAGCTGATGATTCACTATTTTCAAGACTATTTGATTGAAGCATCATTGAGTTGGTATATGAAGCTGAAAAGAAGCAATACTCAGTCATGGGAAGACTTAGCCAATTCCTTCTTAAAGAAGTACAACTACAACTTAGACATGGCTCCAAACTAAAGGCAGTTGCAAAGCTTATCTCAAAAGAGTAATGAATCCCTCAAAGGATATGCACAACGATGGAGGGAATTGACGCCCAAGTGCAACCACCACTATTGGATAAGGAATTGGTTGACTTGTTTATGGATACCTTGCAGAGCCTGTACTTCGAAAGTTAAATCTCAAACTAAGTTTCATCTTAATTTCACAAACAACTAATTATGCCATAACTCTGTTAACACCACTACCTAAAATCCTGCCCGAGTTAGTTAGGATTAACTTCTATAAATCCTCATCACTCTTTAATTCATGGCATCAACGACCATAATCTGAAAATCACATTCCACAAAAAAGTTCTCCCAAATCTATCTTTGTGAGAGTAATCTCAATCTATTCTCTGGACTCTCTCCCATTCTCTGAGAATTCTCACTGAATTCTCTTATACCTCTCCACACTCCACCCTCTCCTAAGCTCAAGAGCAACAACAACACAAAGCAAGGGCACCAATACTAGACATAGGAAGGAGGAAAAGAAGAATTTACGCATGAAAAAAATTGAAGATCAGAGCAAGAATCACCTGAAGAGGAAGAAGACATCTGAACGTTTTTCTTAGCATTAGCAAATTTGAAGAACCGCCATAGTTTCTCTAGTAGGTAAGCTTTCCTTCTTCTCATCTTTGATTTGCGTCAAAAGTAGTCACTATGATGTAGCTTTTCTACTAAGGATCCGAATCCCCAAGGTTTGAGATCCGTTTACCTCGCTTTTGCAGTTTAATTTGAGTTTTCTTTCTTAGGGTTCTTGAATAGTTTACTTTAATTTGGAGTCTTGTGTAGGAATTAAAAGAAATCATATTTAGATTGAGAGAGGGGGAGTAAGGACGAGTGGATTGAGGTAGGTTTGAAGACATTTGGACCTCTACCACCGCCAGAGGCGATTTCCAGTGCGACGAGGTTTGGCTTCGGTGATGTCTTTGTGAGAGGAGGCTTGAAACATGAAGAATAACATAAAGTGAAATTCTCTGATGCCTTTCCTCAACTCTTAGCCACACACTGGGCTTCTGAAGCTCACAGGCCCATAGACCTTCTTTTCACACCCTACGCCAACCTTGTACCCCTATCCTGAAAGCAACAACGAACATAATGGGCTTCCTATCGAGCCCAATGGTGTCGTGCCAACACCATTACTCCCATGCACCCCTGGACAACACTGCACCCCCTTGCCTCTATTTTTTTCATTTTTAATACTTTTTGTTTTACCATATTTTTTATATGCATTTTAATACATCTTAATTAGTACATATTTTTAATACCTATTTTTTACTTTTTTACTTTGTCATAAAAAAGACACTTTGAAAAACAAACAAAAATAATAATACACTTAGGTTTTAATTAGAATTTAAGTAGGATTAGTTTTCAGAATAATTTTCAATTAGACTTCTAGGAATTGATAAACATGTTAATATTAGATGTTTATTAGTAGTTAATAATCTAGTTTTTATTTTAAAAATTAATAGGCATGTTATCATTTTAATTTCTTTGTGATGTTAGTCTTTAAAAAAATCTATGTGCTTTTATATCCTGATCATATTCCTGATTGATGAGTTGATCAAGGTTTTATTTGATTAATTAATCACTTGACATTGATCTACTTCCCCTATCCAGTCAAGTGATCATAAGTTTCTTGATCACTTGATGGGATTAGACATCTATACCTGCACCATACTGGATCTCTTAAGACAAACTCAAGCTCAAGACATCATGCAAACCTTGGAGACTCTGGACATTAAGACTGGATCACTGCTTCATCATTCAAGCATAACAAAAAGATTCTTCTTTCAACACTTGTCAGTTATGATATGAATTATGCGCCACGAGTCTTAAGTAACGGAGAAGGGACGAGAGGGAGTATTCCTATCCTCATTCTGAATATCTTTGGATACGGGACACCTAACCTAGTTGTTCAAAGTATTCACCTCCTCTCATAAACTTTAGTGCAATTCAAATTGAATAACTATCAAGTCTTCTTCCCCACAGATAACACTTTAAGAATCAACATCAACAATACACTTCCCTTTGGACCAAACACTGCATTCTTTGGACTTTCATACATTCTTTGAGTTAATCACCACATGGTTAAATACTCATCTCTAATCAAAATCATTTCTTCATGCATGTTTGTATTGTTAGTCTCATTCTTAGACAAACCATTTCATATTTGCCTTGTTAGTCTCATGTTTAAGAAAACCCCTCATGCTCATGCATATCTGCCTTGTTAGTCCCATATTTAGGCAAACCCCTTTTCCTTTTACGTTTTCCCTATAAGCTCCATGCTTGGGTGAACCCGTTCTTCATGCATTCTCGTCTTGTTAGTCTCATTCTTAGACAAACCATTTCATATTTGCCTTATTAGTCTCATGCTTAGGCAAGCCCCTTCATGCATGTTTGCCTTGTTAGTCCTATACTTAGGGAAACACCCATTCTTGTAGGTCTTGATCCATGGATCTAGGCAAAATCCTACAATTATGCATTGGCTACACCACCTATTGGTTAACTCCATACTCTTTGATTCAGACACACCTACCATATGGATCCAACTAGCACACTTTTGGTCCAAACAATAGTTTTACAACTCTTTCCTCATTTCACAACTCTTTTACACTTCAAGCAACACTTTTTCAATTGAAGCAACTCATTTTTTTCTATTCAATCAACTCTTTCTTTTTCATTTATAACACAAACCTTTTCAAAACAATTTTCTTTCTTTTTCATAAAATAACTATTATAATCCATTCCTTAGCAGTCATACTAAAAGCTTAGAGCATCTGAATAAGGATCTGAATCAGCTAACGTCTACACTCTTCTAGGATACGATTATAACTGTTCCCTAAAATCAACTAACAAAACTGTATTTTCTACCATGAACTACAGAGCTCTGATTTTCTCATTGCACTATGAGGATACGTAGGCACGAGAGTTTGAAACCTTGGCGAGTACACTAACTAATAAACTTATTTTCCCTTTTATCATTCGTAAGTAACCTTTAGATGGTAACACCCATTCGCGCAAAGAACAATCAAAATGGTTTCCGTTGAGTACAATGGATGTGAGGGATTCTAATACCTTCCCCTTATATAATTGACTTCCTTACCCTTTTTCTCTTCCCCTTGGGTTTTATCGATATTTTCCCTTTCCTTCGGGAATAAGTAAAGTCCGGTGGTGACTTTGTTCTATCTTCGAGCGTGCGATACGATCAGGTATTTTTTGCGACGCGATAGTTACCTACAAAAGAGAGATGGAAGAGGCTAGAGACATCATCCAGACTAATCTCCATCTCACCAAATAGAAGATGAAAGGAGGATGTTTCTTTATGCCGTCGCTCAACAAAAGAAGGCAATAGTGGATCGTCGAGCATGGTAAGAGAACATTCCACCAACGGAAGTAGGTTGACATCAACATCAATTCCGTTTGATCCAAAAAATATGAGACTTTCACCAAAAAAATAAATTCCGCTTTCATTTTCTAATTTAAAATTATTTTTTGGATCATTATTAGTATTTTTCATGATTTAATTATTTTTGTGAAAAATTTTAATGGTTTAAAAATACTTTTAAGTTTCCAAAAATTATGAAATTTTTTCTTCAAGGTCCTTTGACCTTGTTTGACCTATGATAAATCTCATGGCCATTTATTTGGTGTTTTGATGAGGTTTTAGGATTTGGACCAACCATAATTTAATTTAATGGATTTTTTAATTGATTTTAATTGTTTAATTGAAAAATAAATTGTGTTGAGCTTTTGATATTGACTTGTTCAGTTTGACTTGTGTTGTTGGGCCTTGGTCAAGGTTGGTTTGACTTTGTTGAGTTAAAATCATTGGATTTAGGGGATTGATGAAATGCACATTTTTCTCCCAAAATGAATGAATGATTTTAATTTGATAAAAGTTCTCCTTTGACCAATTTGTGTTGATTCCATTTCCCCTCCCTCTTCATCTCCATCCCATTCTTTTCTCATTCATTTCATGGACCTATAATATCTCTATATCTTAAGGCTAGTAGATTGCAAAATCAACATAAGTATGTATGAGATTAGGTTCACCCCTTTTGCATTTTATTTTAAGTGTGGTATGTTTTAGGAGTATGGTTCATAATACCATATCTCTAACATGCATTAACACTAAAATTTCTATTGCCCGACCTCAAATAGTTGTGACTTCTACATAAATCCAATTACGATTGCTTAACATAATGTAAAATTTTGACACAAAGGCATAACATTCTAGTAAGTGAGATTGTAAGTCTCCCCTCTTTCATGGTATTATATGGAAACTTGGCCTTTTTTCCTTCCTTTGGAAGATGTATTGGTTCAAGGATCCATGATTGTGAATAGTGGGTTGAGTGTTCTCCAAAGAATGACTTAAACAAAATAAAACAAAATCAATACTAACCTCTAATCAACTAACAATTAACATTTAATTTCAAGCCATTTACTTTTATACACTTTAATTTTAAGTCTTTATTCATTTGTCATTATTCATACTATTTAACTTGTTTACTTTAATGCCATTTTCATTTTTCTGATTTGAGGCATATCTTTTGATTACATTGTGATTGTATATACTTATTTGTGTATTTTGTTTGTGGTCTTTTGACCTTAATATACATAATAACAACAAAAACTCTAAAAAAGACATTTGCATGGACTGTTGGATTTGATCTGACACATTGGACTTAGAATTAGGCAACACTCCCTATGCAAAAGGACTTGGCCAATGCCAAATTTCATAAAACCAAGTGCTTGTGAAGTGAACTTCATCTAAAGCAAATATTGAATATCCATTTGAGTTCATCTTCTACACGGTCTTACTGAAGCTCTTACTTTGAACTTGTGCTTAATGCCTATCTCTGATTTCATCTGATACATGGGAGATTATGAAGAAGATCACGGGGTTGACAAGCTTGGATGTGGATATCTTTATTTGATTCCTTACTCTTCATCTTGCTATTTGTGTATTGATATTGCTTGATTCTAAAGTCCAAGGGAAATTTGGGTTTCTATATGACATTCTTGTCTATTGGATTGCATCCCATTGGTCAGATCTTTTCAACCCTTAACTTTTAAATTTGTGCTTAGGATAAGTCTCTCCATATCCTCCCCACTTATTTAATTTCAAATCTCTTCCTCCTTTTAAAAATCTTCTTTGTTTTTTTTTTCTAAACTTAGACCATATTGTAAATTAGAAACTTTGGCCTTATGCTATTTCATTTTTAAAACTCTTTTCTTAATCAAATTTGTAAATGAACTTAACTATACTTGACTTAAAATTTAAAAAAAGACAAAAAAAACTAATACTCATTCAAACCTTTTTGGGCCTTTTTTGCCTTTGTTAAACTTAAATTTTTGTTAAAAGCAATACATTCACTTTGAAATTGATACCACGAACGACGAGGTTTTGATCCCTCATTTTATGTTGGTACGTAGGCACAACTCCGAAGGTCTTGTCAAACACAAAAATAATTAATGAATTCTTTTCTCATCCCTCCATTCTATTTTATTGCAAACATCATTTTATACAAATACACATATGCACACAAGAAAGGGCTCCCTAGGAGTACCTATGACACTTTGGGTGCTAACACCTTCCCTCTGTGTAACCAACCCCCTTACGTGTAATCTCTAGAATTTTATTAATTTTGATTTGAAAACTTCTATCTTTTGGGTTTTGTTCATACTTTTCCCTTTTCCCTTGGAAATAATAAAAGTGCGGTGGCGACTATGGTTTAATTTACGTTTAGCTTATCCATAGCTTAATGGTCATGAATTTACCGTTACCTTTTGGTTTAATGATCCATGCTTGTGAATAGAGGGTTGAGTGTTTTCCAAAGAATGACTTAAACAATTGAAAAGCAAAAGCAATACTAACTTCTAATAAACTAACATTTGACTAACTTTTAATTTCAAGTCATTTACTTTATGCATTTCAAATTCAAGTCTTTATCATTTGCCATTATTCATACCATTTAACTTGTTTATTTTAATGCCATTTTCACTTTTCTCACTTGAGCCATAACTTGTTATTATAATTTTTTGTGTATTTTGTTTTTGTTTGTAGTCTTTTGACCTTAATGAACATAATGACAACAAAAACCATAAAGAATGTTTGTGTGGGCTGTTGGATTTGATCTGAGACTTGGACTTAGAATTAGGCAATATTTCCTATGCAAAAAGGACTTGGTCATTGCCAACTTTTCTGAAGCCAGTCATTGTGAATTGAACTTTCATCTGAAGCAAGTATTGAGATCTCTTTTGAGTTCATCTGCAACATGGTCTTGATGCAATTGTTATTATGAACCTTTGACTAATGACTTATTTTGAGTCATTCAAAGGATTATTCCATCTGATACATGGGGAATATTATGAAGAAGATCATAAAGTTGCTAAGCTTGGATGTGGCTATCTTTATTTGATGCCTTCCTCTTCTTGCTATTTGTGTAGTGATATTGCTCGATTCTAAAAGTCCAAGGGAAAATTAGGTTTCTATATGACATTCTTGTCTATTGGATTGCATCCCATTGGTCAGATCTTTTTAACTCTTAACTTTTAAATTTTTTCCTAGGCTTAGTATCTTCATCTCCTCCCACTTCTTAAATTTCAAATATCTCACCCTTTTCAAAACCTTCTTTGCTTATGATTTCTAAACTTAGACTCTTTATTGCAAATTAGAAACTTTGGCTTTATGCCATTGGATTTTCAAACTCTTTTTCTTAATCAAATTTGTAAATGAACTTAATCATACTTGACTTAAAATTTCAAAAGACAAAAAGAATTAACACTCATTCAAACTCTTTTAGGCCCTTTTGTGCCTCTTTCAAACTTAAATTTTTGTTAAAAGCAATCCACTCACTTTGAAACTGATACCACAAACTACAAGGTTTTGATCCCTCATTTGATGTTGGTACGTAGGCATAAGTCCGAAGGTCTTGTCAAACACAAAAATATAATTAATGGATTCTTTTCTCATCCCCACACTGTATTTATTGCAAACAACATTTTATACCAAAACACATGTACACACAAAAGGGCTCCCTAGGAGTACCTAGGACACTTTGGGTGCTAACACATTCCCTCCGTGTAACCAACCCTCTTACCTGTAATCTCTGGCATTTTATTAGTTTTGATTTGAAAACTTCTTATCTTTGGGTTTCGTTCGTACTTTTCCCTTTTTCCTTGGAAACAATAAAAGCACGGTGGCGATTCTGGTTTTAATGACGTTAAGTTTATCCATAACTTAATGGTCATGAATTTACCAAGGGTGGCCGTGTCAGCTCACTGCTTAGCTTGACACGCCCATGGAGGAGTAACACGGCTGGGGAATAGCCTGACACGAGCCGTGTCAGCTGACACGACCGCCCAGGTCAGGCTTCTGTTTCTTTTCATATCCTCCTTCTGCCTAACACGGCCTGTGTCAGGTGACACGGGTGGCCGTGTCAGGCCTCCTGTACTGATGATTTTTCATTCCTTCGCTTGCCGGAATTCCACATGTCTCGCTCCGAGTTCCTCGGATCTTCCACCTGGACCTGTTGGACAAAACACAGATATCCTACGCATAAAATCACAAAAATATAAAATAAACATGACAATGAATTGAAATGCTAAAATATCATATGGGAATTAAAATTGACTTCAAAAGTACCAAAATGCTTGCACAGTGTCTCAAAATCCTTGTTTTCTTGTCGGATCAGTAACGAAAACTTAATGAAAATGGTGATTGATCATAACCCCAAACTTAGCTCATTGTTTTCCCTCAAGTAATTTTTTAGATGACACTTCTTGTCACTTCCCAAGAGTTTTATTCTTATCCTGGAACTGTTGAGATCTTTCGCTAACGCCTTCACTCTTCCTTTTATAATTCCTGCTTTTGCTTGTGTGTTTTCAGTCGTACTTCCACTTTGAGGTATCGTTTCACCTGTCAGCTTATATCACATTCTCACCAAGTCTCTCGGGCATAAAGTGTTTTCACTCATAATTTAGAATATGCAATACCGACTCATAAGTTTGAATAGTTTCTCCTTTCATATCGCCTACACACAACACACACTTTTTGAGGTATATAGGGTTGTAACGAGGCTTGGGTTATGGTGTGTGTAAGACCCTAATTCTGACCCTAAGATCCCTCATGGCATCATGTTATTGCACAAGTACATTGCCTCAAGGATCATAGCATGTTTGGCTCCTTAACCCTAGGGTTAGGACTTGTTTGAGTGATTTGAGATCACCAAGAGTGCTTGTATTGTATGTTATTGTTTTTCTTATTTGATTACTAACCAAAAGCACAAAAATATGTCACTAACTTTTTTTGTTTTGAAGCTCAAGTGATCCTGTGCCCCACAATGCTCCTAGGAGGCTCCTAAGCCCAATACAATGGCTAGAGGAAGATGAGAAAAAGCATGACAATGGTCCAAAAAGTTCCTAATAATAATACATGTCTCCCAAGTATCTCAATTTTCCAATTTGATCAAGATAAGCCAAAGGGCTTGAAGATTGTTTCCCAAGGAAACCCAAATTTCACTGTGCTTTGATTGTACCTTGCCCATGAAGCAATCTCAACCTCTGATCTAATTTAATCAAGGGAAGTTATTTCATTTATCATTTCATGCATTTATGAGCCTATTTTAGGCCCCTCAATCATTTGTTCATCAAGATTGGAAATTTGACCTTGAAAAGTTGACCAGTCAAGTCATGTGACTAAGCTGAGGTTCAATGAGCTATAACTCTTGAGGTGTTTGTAAAATGAAGATGACCCCAAAATGAAAATTGTTCCTAAGAACCATATGAATAACTTTCATGTTCATAAAAAATCCATTTGAAGCTTGGAATGTCATAATTCTTTCCAAAACATTATAGGTCATTTTGACTGAAACCATAATTTTGGGTCAACTTGCCAAAGGCATAACTTCCTTAATTTTCATGATTTCTAAGTGAGACCAAAGGAATTGGAATTATTGAGATGTCTAATTCAAATGTTATGTTGGACAAAACTTCATAATCCTAAAGGAAATACATGTGATATTGCAAAACATTATAGGTCATCTTGGACCTAACTCATTGAATTTGAAAAAGTACCCAACATCAAATACCCATACCGTTGTCATAGAAAATCCAAATGATGCAAACTTTGAGTCTATATTTACCAACTTGAAAAGATTTACAACTTTGATGTTGGAGAGTTTCTTATTTGAAGCTTGTATCATGAGGACAGAGGGGTTTAACCAAGCTTACTTTTGGGTTAATTTTTCAAAATGATTTGAATATGTTTTATACTTGAACTTTCCAATCCAGTTTCGATCAATTTGCACATGCCAAATGGTTTTGTTCCCAACATGACTTTTGTTCCTTATTTCAAGAGCTTTCCAACCATTACTCACATTAGTCATTTGGGTCTACCATTTTTTAGTTTCGAATTTCTTTTCATTTATGTGCATTTTTGATATTTTATGTTATAACTTGAAATGCAAGCATTCTTCATTCCATGTGCACGACCACATGCTTCCCACATGGCCTCAGCAAGCTCTTTCAGCCATTCATGGGCCTCTCACACGTCCATAAAGGCCCAAGCACTCAAACTTTCAAATCCCATGCACATGAGCAAAGTGTGATGATCAGATGCATTCAGCTATAAATACAGGCTTCCTCTCCTTCATTTCACAACCTTTTGGAGATCCCATATGTTGCAGAACTGAAACCACACCCTCACCAAAGGAATCATTCACCATTTTTTTCAGATTTTTCGAGCTTGAAATTCAGCAACATTAATTGAGTTTCAAAGCTAGATTCCTTAGCCAATCATCCTTCTTACATTCAGAGATAAAAAAGGAGCAAGAAGTTTGAAGAATTCGTGGCCAGAAGCTCATCATTTTGAAGGTATAAACTCAAACTGTTTCGATCTGAAACTCATAATTCAATGTAGTATTCTTGTGTTTTTGTGGTTCTCTGAAGTCCTCATACTTGAGGCAAGCTTTTGGTGCATTCAATTTGCCATTTCATGAACAATCCGTGTGGACACCATGATGTTCTCCTTCATCTTTCTCTCAATATAGGAAGAGTGAAGGGGAATCTAAGGGTACATTGATGATCTACATCACACGAGCTTCATTTCCATGCCCTTGTTTTCCATTTTTGTTGGGATTTATTTTTCTGCAACTCCTGGCCGGAATCTGTTGGTTGGCCGGAGAAGACGGTGCTTTCCACCGCCACCACCATGTGTGTTGCTCATGGCCCTTGGATCTCTCTCTCTCACGATCTAATCTCACGCGTCCGTTTTAATTACTTGTTTTAATGCATTATGTTGCGTTGTTGACTTGAGCCCATCGTGCATCATCAGATCCAAGTCGTGCAGTGTGCCACGTCAATTAATGAATTGGATCTGGTGGCTCAACATTTTTCATTTATTTCATTTTCATTTTATTTTCTTTTAATTCATTCTATTTTCAATAATTCATTAAAAATTCATATGAAGTCAGAAAAATATGAGACCAATTTTGAAATTTTTCTTGAAAAATCTAGTTTCATATTATGATTTTTAATTATTTTTGTGACTTCATTTGATATTTTTCATGAATTATTTAGTTTTTAATGATTTTAAT
The DNA here is from genome assembly GCF_024323335.1 of Lathyrus oleraceus. Classification (NCBI taxonomy): domain Eukaryota; kingdom Viridiplantae; phylum Streptophyta; class Magnoliopsida; order Fabales; family Fabaceae; genus Lathyrus; species Lathyrus oleraceus. The sequence goes on from NC_066583.1 coordinate 335,194,573, forward strand.
TCATTTTAAAATGCCTTCTGACTTTTAAAAAGTACAAAAATATTTTCATAGCATCTATGGATCATGATAAGTCAATGAAAAATAGTCTCAACAATTTCTTGTTTGTTTTGAGATTATTTGAGATTTTAATTCATATTATGCTATTTTTGGTTGTTTTTTAATTGATTTTAATTACTTTCTGACTTTAAAAATTTGTGAGAAAATTAGTCAAAGTTTGTTTGACTATATTGAACCTATGAAAATTTAATTGGACTTTTTGAAGTTGCTATGAATTGAATTTGAGGTTCAACTTTGTTCGTTTATTTTTTATTTGTATTTTCTTTTAATTCAAAAAATACCAAAAAAATATTACTGACTTCTTGACTTGTTATATTGATTCTTCTTCTGTTTGGTGTTGATCAAGGTTGAATTGATTCAACTTTGATCAAATTCATTGGATCTTGTGGTTTGAAAATCCTTAAGGATCATCACCTAGAAAGATGAATGAATTTGGTTAAGGATGAGTTATCCCCTGATAAATTGGGATTGGTTGTTGACTTCTTACCCCCTCCCTTTCATCTTCATCCCTTTCTTCCCCTCAATGGCCAATGAGTTAAAGTCTTAAGGTTGGTCTTGACAAATGGAAGTTTAATCTTCTTTGATCCAAACCAAATTCAACTTGATCCATGATTAAGTGAGTTATTTTGTGTCAAAGATAGGTTACTTCTTGGTCAAACAAATAACCAAAAGTCAATACAAGTCCCTTCCCCTTTTGTTTGGCATGGCATGTTTATGGAGCTTGGCTTACTAGTCATGACCTCTAACTTGTGTTCTTTGCCTATATTCTTATTAACCGGCCTCAGATAGGTGTGGCTACTATATTAGTCCACTTACGTTTGCTTAACATAGTGCTACATTGTCTTATGACAAGCTAACATAACTCTACTAACTACTGTTTAATTTGAGCTTTTAAATTCTTGTCATTTACTTTTAATATCATTTATTTCTTGCTCATTATTCACCTTGATTTTCATTTTTGCTCACTTGAGCACATATTTTATGTTTATGTCATTTTTATTTTGCTCATTTGAGCCCATTATTGTATATAAATATATTGCTATTTTGTGTTGTTTGTGTTTGTTTTGATGTGAACCAAAATACAAAAGGAGAAAGGACTTAGAATTAGGATTTACCCATGCTTAAAGGAGTTCAAGAGCAACTAGGTCTCATGCCTTTAGAATGCAAAATATGTTGAAGAGCAACTAGGTCTCATGCCTTTAGAATGCTAAAACCCAAATATGACCTCAAAGGACTTCTCCTCAAATTTATTCTTTGTCCATTCCCTTTATTATGCCGTCGCTCAACAAAAGAAGGCAATAGTGGATTGTCGAGCATGGTAAGAGAAAATTCCACCAACGGAAGTAGGTTGACATCAACATCAATCTCCACGACCTCATATGAAATCTACACATCATATAATTTCTTCAACTTCGTCCCATGAGTGGGAACCTTTAGTGGGGTGTGGTCCTATACTAATTAAAGTATAAACCATCAGTTACTTTAAATTAATTTGTAATAAAAAAACAACTTAAAATTAAATATTTATATATATCCCTGTCGTAATCTAAAATATACATGATCATGATACCCAATGACCTAGGTAGGGTCGTTTAACCTTCTAGGAAACCCTTTAGTTATGTGTATAAACTGATTCGTATCAGTCTGAGTCGCCCCCTTCGTGTCAACTACAACAGGAAGCTCTGTATCAACCGGAGGAGGAACCTCCATATTAGTTTGAGGAGGAACCTCACTATCATCCTGAGAAGGAACCTCTACATCATCAGCAACGAAAACATCATGCTCGACATCAAGATCTATGGATTGTCCAACTATACCACCTCTATGCTGCAGATAGCAGGAGCTATTGGAAAAAAAATTATTTTATCATCAAAATTACAAATTAAAATTTTTTATTGTAACTTTTATTTTATTTTTAAATAATCAATTTATATTATTATATCATAAAATTAAAAATTAAATATTAATTTTAAATATGTGTATGGAAAAATTATGTAATGTGGTGCTACAATGAAATTGTCATGTCAGTGCCAACTAATCAAATCTAAAAGCGGGCAAAAAAAAAGAGAAAATGTTAAATAGAGAGAATTAAAAGGCTGAATTTTTTATAAGGAGACTAACAAATTCAAAAAGCAATATAGGGGAATGAAAAACATTTAAGCCAAAATATGATAATATTTATTATGGATCATCATAACTATTATAGTCTAGACTCGTACAACACCATTTCACTCGATCTACTCGATTACAACCACATGAGAAGCACAAGATACTTCAAATAAGGTTCAACGAGATAAGGCACGAGTTTGACACGTGAGCGATGTTGCCACGTCCTGAGGTAACCTTGGGGGTGAGCCATCTACCATATTCTTTGATGAAGTGGGATCATATTGATCATGAACGAGGAGATATCCTCAAGAGTCTTCACGACTCACAAAAGTATAGTATGCGCGTGGGGCTCAGTAAAACATTCTTGGGCGACGCCTTTTCAATTTTATTTTCTTACCTAACCTCCGTCTCACAATGGTGGCCATACACATTACATCCAGTTTGGAAAATCATGAAGCTCTAGATAATATGCCTGCCACTATGGATAAACTACACCACCAAAACGAAAACTTGCAAGAAATTGTTCAAACATCCAAAATCAATAATGACATGAAGATGTATTCTAAGTGGAAGTAGAGGTTGAGGATCCTAAATCTGTCAAAATCCGGGACACTTCAGTTCTAGATAATTTTAAGTCTCCCCATATGATGGAAATCAATTGGAAGAATAACCCTTAGGATCATGTTATAGCGTTTAAGACGCAAATTGAGATCTTAAAAGCGTGAGACTCACTTAAATGCAAGCTCCCCTCCCAAACTTGAAAGAGGGTACCTTAAGATGGACTATGAATCTTCTCAGATTTTCTTTAACTAGCTACCAAGATCTATCATGGAGGTTATCATCAATTTTTGATTAAAAAACACCAAAAGTGTTCACCCCAAGCCTCTTCAGCATGGGTCAAGGCCACTCCTAACACTTACGTGAGTACTTATCACATTTCAACGAAGCCACAAGCAAAATGGTAAACCATAACCAAGAGATGTTTGTAAGAGCCTTCTAAGATGAGCTACAAGCTAGACATTTTAATGGGTTCCTCGCGTAAAAACATATAGACTCAATGGAAGATATAATAGAGATGGTGAAATGATACATGAAGGGAGAGAGAAGAAACATATAGGAAAGAGACATATATGTAAGTTATATAATTAAATGGGGATCAAAAGCCTTAAGTCAATGCAATAATAATGATCCATAACCAATCAGAGGCGGAGGGGCCTTCAAACCTCCCTGAATGCATGTGGAAAATTACATGTCATTAAACACCATGCAAAAGAAAATATGGCAAGAATTATTTTACACCAAAACCATTACCGAACCCATGACCCCATATATGAGAGGTTACAGAAAACGAATCCAATAAATGATGAAAATACAAAAATTTAAAGGCCATCATAAAAATTATTTCCACCAACCTAAGAAAGAGATCGATCGCCTCATTCAGGAAGGGCATATCATGAAGTATATTCAAGGTGCGTCATCTATTTCCGAAATGATAACTTAACTTGTTTGGTGTGAAAGGCCTAAAATCCTCCAACTTAGAAGATATAAGAAACCAAAATAAAGAAGTGAAAGAGAACCTACACATCACACCCTTAATACTATAGCTAGTGGATTTAATGGATGAGGCAATTCGACATAACCAAGAGATAGATATGCTCACTAGGCGTCACACCCCGATTTTGACCCTGAATCACAATTAACACATTCATCATAGGCATTGCATCTTTGCATATCATAACATGCATTTCATACCGCATAATGCCTAGAATGTCAGTCAAAATAAATTTTCGGAGCTATAGGCAAACCGTTTGAATCAATTATCAAATGTGTGTCAAAAAAACGGGCAATTTTTTTTTTCAAAATCAAGCTTGCAGATATCAATTTTATTAATCAACGTTTCACGTAGTTTAATCTGATATGCTCGATTTATTTTCTGGCTAACTTTTCGGTCACATTTTGATCCGTCTGAGCGTTTTAACCGGTCGTTTTTTGTTTCAAAATTGATCAAAACCTGTATATTTTCGAGAAATTTATTTCGTGTTGATCACTTTAATACAGTCGGTTTAATTTTTTGAGTATTTTCGCACCCTATTTTTATTTATTTTTAGCCAAAATATAAAAAATATATATATAATTTATAAAGTAGTCATTCTGATTTTATTTAATTCTATAAAAAATATTTGAATTTCATATTTTATTTTATTTCAAACTCTTTTTAATTACAAACAATTTAAAGGTGCATTTTGAACTTAATTGATAAATTTGTAACCCTACTTGTTCACTATAAATACTATCTCATTGTTTGAAAGTGAGGGAGACGAATGACCCTAGGCCACAGTCGCGCCCAATCACAACTGAGATCCTCTCTCTCCATTTGAAATGAAAGGAGAAATGAAAGGAAAAGGAAAAAAGTTCCTTAAAAAAATAAGTTTAAGTAACATTAATGCACCATTGCTTTCTTCTACCCACCATTCATTTTTGTGAATCTTCTACCATAAACACTACCCTTGCTTCACGCATTTTTTTCTTCTTCTCCCTACCTCACAAAACAACTTATTGCATCTCTTTTTTATTTATCATTCTTCAACAACACAAAAGCTCACCAACACAAGCTACAACATCACCTCACCATGACAACACCATGTAAAACTACATAATCCTTAACATCATGATAATATAATCTTCTTCTTCATGTTACCTAGAATAAAACACGTTGTCTGAAACAAAAACCGTCATCCTTACCATGCTTCATCACAACCGAACCTCTCCGCCGGTGCTGCCATCAACAACTCCTACCACCATGCACATCCTTCGTTCGCAACGACATTGCTGCCACCATCGTTGTTTCCGAATCGATATATATCCCTTTAACTCCTTTTTGTGATGCATTGTTATCTACTAAATTCGTTTCCGGATCTGAGAAGGTGTTTGATTTATGTTTGCTGCATTTTGATCTTTAAGTTGTTTACTGAATTTTGTTTGTTGTACTTTGATCTTTAAGTTGTTTTTTAGATGAAAATTGTTTGTCATGAAAATGATGAAAGAGAGAGAGGCTTTGAGAACTAGAGTTATCTTTTATGAAAGCTATTTCTTCATGTAAAACAAAATGTGTTTTGGGGTCTTGTTTTAAAAGTTAGAAAAATATTAAGTTGTCATAACTAATTTTGAAAATTCAACTAAATTCATATCTTTCTTTTTATATATTTTACAAAAAAAAAAGAATAAAAAAGAGATATTTGGGGATGGGGATGGTTCCCCTGGTATGGAAGATCCCATTCCTTTGGATTTTTTTTTTAAATGTAAGGATAATCATGTTGTTAGATTATAGTTAGTTTTAGGCCCAATCGACACTGCTTCATATATCCCTAATGTCTAATATGCACCACTGTTTTTTTTTACTTCTTCTTACTTTTTAAATAATTTTTTATTATTTTTTATTATTTAAAGTAGTAGTTAATTATTGTTTTGTTTTATTTTAATTGTTTAATTATTTTTATTAGTTAAATACATTATTTGTTTAATTTTTGCATTGATTTTATTGTGTTGCGATTTCGGAAGTTTAAATTTAATTTGACTCTCGAATATTGTTTAGATGCATAGATTTTTCTTGCCTTCTTATAGAGTGATTCATACATGAGTCTAATCTAAGTTAGCTTTAGAGTTAAATTCAATTGCTTTCAATTTCGGTTGATTTCCAGTCTCGTGGTTTACTCTTAGGCCTTCTTACAATGTGCTTTTAAGCAATACCAACTTAATTTTCAATAATTTCAAATTTTTGTACATTAATCATTTTTAATTTAATTTCAAACCCTTTTCTTAAATAAAATTGAAAGAAAAAGACTACCTGGATGAAAGGTCCAGATGTAATCCCGAATGCTAGGCCAAAGTTGTAAGAGTTGGCAAGCCATAAGCGTTTGTCTTCCCTCTAAAATGCTTGTATATATTCACACTTCCTTTATTAATAAAATTGAAAGAAAAAGATTACCTGGGTGAAAGGTCCAGTTCTAATCCCGAATGCTAGACCCAAGTTGTAAGAGCTTGCACGCCATAAGTGTTTGTCTTCTTTTTAAAACACTTGTAAATATTCAATCTCTTTTCTTAATAAAATTTAAAGAAACATATTACCTGGGTGAAAGGTCCATATGTAATCCCGAGTATTAGACTCAAGTTATAAGAGCTTGTAAGTCATAAATACTCGTCTTTCAAACCCAAAAATACATCCAACCAATCAAACTCTTTTCTTCGCCGCTGTGCGGTCGTTAAAACCTTTTCATAAATGAAAGATATCTTGTCTTAAGATGATGCAAAACACTGCTTCGTCCATAATTGTTGAGTTGAGATACATGACGTTTCTCTGATGTTGATTTGTAAATCCATTTGATGTGATATATACGTCCACTCCTCATCTATTTTGGGTAAAACGATGCTTTTTATCGACTAATACAAGATAGCTTTTGCTAAAATCGACCAACAAACAAACATTTTCTACCCAGAACTACGTAAGATTTGAGTTCACTATCGAGATATGTAGGAGCAGGATTGTGAAATCTTGTTAGGCCCATTAATAAAAACTTAGGTTTAGTCTCATTCATTGCAAAAAATCGAAAAACATCTTCTCTGTTCTTTTGATCCTATTATTCTTTCCCTCATAATAACTCGATAAAGTCTAACATTTTAAGCTAACACTAACGCGTACAACTAACCTAATGGTTCTCGTTGAGTACAACGGACGTGATGGGTGTTAATACCTTCCCCTTGCATAACTGACTCCCGAACCCTGATTTGGTTGCGACGACCAATATCATTGTCGTACTTTATTGGGTTTTATCGATATTTCCCCTTTCCTTTTTTTAGGAATAAATAAAGTTCGGTGGAAAAATTTGTTTCGTCCATCATACGAGCGTGCGATTGCGCTTCGCTAAGTTGTGTTCTCATTTTTTCAAGGTGCGACAGATGGAGAATATGTTGGGGAAAAGACATTTTCCCCCTAAGTGATTCAATCCTAGTTAGGTCGTTTGTGTGCCATTGTTTGTTTACTTGTGTGGCTTTTCTTTATTATTTTTGCTATCTTTATTATTATATTGATATAATCTGTTGTATTGGTTCCATTATGCTTTGGTACTTGGATACTCTGATTACAAACCTTGTGGGAAAACATTTTTACCCAAGTCTCGAGTAAAAACATAAGATAGGACGAGGTTGAGTAGTGCGGGTCTGCAAGATGAATTTCTCGTTGGGTCAGTGCGAGAACCTCACTTAGAGTAGATACCTGGGAAGATGTTGTCACCCGACAAGTAAGTTGTCGTAAGCTTCGATATTTTCATTAGGATCTATGACTCTAAGGACCTTTTGTAGAACCTTAATCCTTTGTCCAACTAGGAATGATGTTTGCATAGTGTGGGTCCGTGAGATGAATTACTCGTTGGATCGATGCGAGAATCTCACTTAGAGTAGATTCTTTGGATGAAGTTGACGTCCAGAAAGTAATTTTCCGCAAGCTTCAAACAATCTTGTGGACCCATGACTCTAGGAATCATTGTACCCCTAATATCATACCCAGTGAGAACCTATTCTCGGAAAGCAATCAGATTCATCAATACCTTGGACTTTTGAACCTGTGTATTGGAAAAAAAAACAAATATACATGGCTTGTATTACATTCATTCATATTCCATTGCATTTACATCTCATTAGAATGCATGTCATTTTCCATACAAAATACAAAAAAAAAACTCATTCATCCTTTGTCCATGATCAACAAAGTGATTCCCGACACACGTTTAGAATAAAGAACCATGTCTTAGGAGATGATGGACGAGCTAAGGAAAAGTCAAGAAACATTGAAGGATGAAATCAATATTTTTAAGATCCAAATGGATGGGTTGTGGAAACCCTGCCAGCCTTATTGATAAAAGAGGGCCATCCCATACCCATTGTTGCAACAGAGAGAGCTACTGCTCCATATCCATCAGGTGTTACCCCAAGTCAAGGGCAATTCTATGTGTCAACTCCTCATCTACCGACATATGGCCCTCCCTTAGGATGTCACCATCAATATCCTATGGTTATTCCTCCTCAAAATCACCGAACTCTAGTTCGGAACAAAAATCAGAATTAGAACAAAGGGAATAAAGATCTCAACAACCTGATTCCGGTGCCATATAACAAGCTCTACCCATAGCTGATCCAGAATTCTTTGGTGACTCCTCGAGTTCTCACACCTATGTCACCATACCTGCCATGGTACAATCCAAATGCAACATGTGAATTCCATAAAGGGGAAGTGGGACATGACATGGATTCTTACTTAGCGCTGAAAGCCTTGGTACGAGAATTGATTAACAAAAAGAGATTAGTCTTTGAAAAAGACCACCCGAAGGTCAAGTGCGGATACCATACTGAAATAATGGGCACTCCATCGAGGAATGCAAGAGTTTTAAACTCAAGCTACAAAGATTGGTTGACATAAGGTCACCAACACTCAAGGAGGAAGGCTCAGGTACATATATCTTGATTTCTAGGCCATGTAATGAGAAAGGAAAAGGACTCCTGAAACCCGTTATAGTTTTATACCACAAGGAAGAGGTCAAAGATGTGGCTAATGAGATATTATCGTTTCCTGGTAAGAGCATTGAGATATCACCTTGGACTTCCAATGTCACGACCCATGCCAACGGAAGCAAAGGAGAAGTGAGTAATGAATCCAAGAGGGATGCGTCCAACAATGGTATTGAAGGAAAAGAATTTGAAGATCGTCGTGACAATGTCAAAAAGCTTGTTGATCCCAACCTTCAAGTGGCTGAAAAATGAGCAGTTAACAATGCCCAAAGTGCCATACCAACAACCACTACCTTTTGGTCTTCATTACCAACAATCCTAGTTTTCTCCTCATCCAAATCAACGAGCCCAAGGCCTGAGATATCAAAATCAGCATCAAAATAAGCCTAGGCCTCAAAATAACTTGGAAAGAAGAAATGTTCCTCGTCATCCAAATTTGCATGACATATAGCCAACTTCTACAACCTCTGATTCAAACCTCGTTGGTGGTTCCCAAGTCTCTCAAGCCAGTTCCACAACCTTACCCACCTGGGTAGGACCCAAATGTGCAATGTGGATATCATGTCGGATCAGAAGAGAATTCAACTGAAGACTGCAACGCTTTCAAAGCCAAAGTAAAACAGTTGATTGACAACAGGTACATAGTCTTTCAAGAAGGAAGCTTGGTGGTGAACATCAACCTATCGCCTGGATAAGTGTGAAGACCTCAAAGGGTGTCTTCCGAAGTTAACAGATAAAGTTTGAAGAAGTCAATTCCCTAAAGCTGGCAATCATTTGGCTGTTTCAGCATTTCTTTTGAAATTTCCTTGCATGTTGATTGTTAGTTGCTTTTAAGCATTGTTGTTTTCTTTGAATTGGTAAGATTAATGAAATGTTTATGCATCTTTTGAATTAATCCATTCGTATTCACTCATTTTTCATTTACGTTAAAAACAAAAATACTTATCTCATTCACTTTTGTTTATCAAACTGTTGTGTTAACAAAGATTGGAAGGAGGATGATGAAAACGAAACACCTGAAATTGTTGTGGTATGCTTTTGAAGAAAACCTTATCGTTGATGTAAGGCATTGTTTCAAATCCCCAAACACCGAAGAGAGAAGGAGTTAGTCCCTAGTCAACCACTTTGAGCCTTGAACTTAGTATTTTCTTTCTTAACTAAACCCCTTAATCTTAACCAGGGGCAGGGTAGTTTGTTCAGTTAATCTAACTTTGCATTTAAATTTCAAGAGGAAATATCCCACTTAAAGAGATCAACCATATGTTATGCTTCGCACATAATTTGAAGTGTCGAAGAAGTTGTGAAAAACCCAATATTATAGCGGTCGTTCCTCAATAATCAATGACATGACAATCACAAAAAAAATCGTCAAAAATAAAAAGCCTGCTAGGTTGAATACAATAAAAGACGACTTAGGCAAATATCAGGGCATCCAAATGGACCAAAGGCTTCAAAGAAGCAGTCCAAGCAAAATTAGGAATAAAAAAAATCGATCAAAAGAGGTCATTAAATCCTCAACAAAAACAAAATAAGGTGACTGTCATTTCAAGAAAATCTCATCTTGAATCCTCATTTTCACCTTCACACCTTCGAAGTCGAATGCGCGTATCGAATTAACTAAATGTAGGAATTGGAGATCATCAAGAAGAAGGGGTGGGTTAAAATTAAATTTGAGTCTTATATCATTTTGTTTAAAAAACCGTGAACCAAGCCACATTATAACCCTTAAAAGACCTAATTAAGGTAAGGTTTATTCTGAAAGCATACTACAACGAGGTTATGTTAACCTGACTCCAAACAATTTTTGTTAATCATTTGATCACACCAACTTGCGTACTGTGAATGACTAGATCATCATTGTGTTCTTATCAGTGACCCATTCATTGTATTTCACATGTTTATATCAAAAATTTTGATTTCAAATTTTTGGATAAGCACTGCATTAAAATTACCATTTTTGAATGAACAATCTTATTTGTAAGTCAACATTTAGCATTAAAGAAATTCCAACAATATACAATTGAAGAACTTGATAAAGTAAAAGAAGTCCAGTCAGGGGAAAATCACTTTGAGTATCAGTCAATTTGAGCCAATGACCCTAAGGGTCATCTAGTCAAGAGTAATTTTCTTCAAGACTCATACTGGGGCAAGCCACATCATAAGCTCATCAAGTCCAACTATCCAAAGACATTCAATCCTAAGTCTACCATTCTAGGTTTTGGTTAATCAGGGTCAGATCATTGCGATATTCAAACATTAGGGCAATCCATCTCGAGATCGTCTCATGTCAAGTTGTTTCAAACTCCCTTTCAAGGTGAACATTTTCAAAGACCCAGTAGACTGGGGCAAGATGAGCCACAAAGGGCAGACCCCTTTCATGCTTCCAAACTTGTCAAACAAATTCTGCCATACGTCAAAAACTATTGAGTTTAAGACAAGTGCCCGAAAATCATGCTAGCACGGTTCATAATCCTCCCAAAGGATCCCATTGGCTAAGTTGTGGCTGTCAAAGTTGATAGAATTCTCCTTTGACAACATCTATCACAAAATATTTGGTTGAGTTCTCGGTGCTGAGGAATCATGACCTCCATAAAAAGCCTTTACGAATTCCCAGTCCACTCAAGTGTCAGCATTTTCATATCATGATCATTCATATATCATGCATAAAAACAAATTCAAATCATGCATAGCCAAAATGTTCTTCGTGCCCATTTTTCACTGACCCTCGTCTTGTTGTTGAACCTATATCCTTTGACCTCTAATTCCAGTTTGTATTTGGTACCTGTAAACCATTATCCAGTTTTTGCAGTCATTTTCAAGTCCAACTCAATTGACACCTACAAAAAAATTCGTCCATAAGGTTCAATTCCTTTTTGGATTATCCGATGAATTTCTGGATTACTCCTTCGTTTATTGATGTATTTTCATAGCTTGCCTGATGTGTTTCCAGATGTTTCCCAACCTATCTGATGTATTCTCAAATATGTTTGTCTATATTCTGATGTATTTCCATAATATCACTTGTAATTCTGATGTATTTCCAGAATTCGTTTCTTTTACTCTCCAATGAATTCCCGGATATGTCATTTTTATTTTGACACACTTCCAGAACCTCTATGCCATTCCCTGGAATTATTTCAAGACTCATTGGTGTCTCCTAAAATTCAATTGTTACTAGGCATTATTCCAAGCTCAGTGTTCACTACAACTCATTTTAAACCCAATTTTCATTGGCATCACTGTCACTCTGTTCGTAAATACAATCGTGATTAGTATCTGAAGTTTGGTTGTTGCCAGCATCATTTCAAGTCTAGTTGTTGCTGGAAAACTCTGTTGTAGCCGGAATTGTTTTACTAATGACTTCTATCAAGTCCAATTGTTGTTGGCAAAATCCCATAAAAGCTGGTTGTAATCCATTGCTTACGGTGAAAGTCCAATGGTTGTTGGGAAAATTTGTTAAAAGCTAGTTATAATCCATTGCTTACGATCAAAGTCCAATTGTTGTTGGCACGTAAAGGGAGTTTGATTACCCTTTCTTTCCTGATGGTTCCGTGAAAGTCATGTATGACTCATCATCTTGAGGAATTCCCAGAAGCTTGGAGGTTTTTCGTGTTAGAAAACTCCAATGATGTTGGTTTTGTTTAATTTCTATGTAAGGAATCATTGTAGCCTTTTACGTGGATGATCTACTTATAAGAAGACTCCTGTTTATCTTTGTTTTGCATAAATTCCTTGTTAGGAATCTCCAAAATGTTTGATCGGATGAATTTCTTGTGAGAAATCTCCAAAACTGTCAGATGTATTCTAAAGTGCAAGTTCATGTATGAACCTGTTGATGAAAGTCGCATTGTAAGTTTTCCAATATTTTTAGGTCATGTATGAACCTGTTGTTGAAGTTTTCTTTAGGTTTTCTAGTGTTGTCGGGTCACGTATGAACCTGTTGTTAGAATCTCTGTGAAACCTTCAGAATTTTCAGGTCATGCATGAACCCGTGGATATACTTTCTTTGAATTTTCCAGTGTTATCGGGTCATGTATGAACCTGTTGATAAAACTCCCTTTATTTTTCCCCAAGTATTGTCAAGTCATGTCTGAACCCGTGAGTGAACTTTATTTAAATATCCTAATGTTGAGGTCATGTATGAACCTATTGATTAGATTTTCCTTGATTTTCTAGCATTGTCAGGTCATGTTTGAACCTGTTGCTGAAACACTTTGAATTTTCCAATGCTGTCAGGCCATGTATGAGCCTGTTGATGGAACTTTCTTTGTACATTTTTCAGTATTGTCAGGTCATGGTTGAACCTGTTGATGGAACCTTTTGATATCCCACAACATTGTCAGGTCATGTTTGAACCTGTTATTGAAACTCTTTGAATATTCCCATGGTCAGGTCATGTGTGAACCTATTGATGAAATTCTTTGATTTTTTTCAGTGTTGTTAGGTCATGTATGAACCTGTTGAATAAACTTTCCTTGATATTCAAGTTGTCATTAGGTCATGTATGAACCTGTTGTTCAAACCTTCTTTGTATGTTTCCTAATGCTGCCAGGTCCTGTTTGAACCTGTTAATTGAGCACTCTTTCAATATTCAAGTGTTGTCAAGTCGTGTTTGAACCTGTTGTTGATTTTTTTTTAATATTCCAGTGTTGTCAGGTCATGTATTAACCTGTTGTTAAAATCTTTTTGCATATTCCCCAGTTGTCTTTCCTCTAGTATGATTGTTATCCCTAGTGAATTTCTACCCTCATTTTTTATTTTCTGTGAGCCACCTTTATCATATGTCTACATCATTCCCCATATATATTTGCTTCATTCTACATCCATCATAAAGCATCATGCTAGGATTTATCTTATGTCTGATCATATCCCTAGCAGATCAAAATCAAAAAAGAGAGTCACACATCCATGCATATCATATCATGTCACATCATTTGCATTTTAGGATCAAAATCTGGTGCTTCTTAGTATTTAATCATCTTCTACTATGATTATATGAAGAGTGTCCAACTTCATATTCTCTAGTTGATGATACTTAAATAGGGGCAACTGTCACACCCTGATTTTGACCCTGAATTACAATTAACACATTCATCATAGTCATTGCATCTTTGCATATCATAACATGCATTTCATATCGCATAATGCCTAGAATGTCAAACAAAATAAAATTTTGGAACTACAGGCAAACCGTTTGAATCAATTATCAAATGTGTGTTAAAACAACGGACGAAAAAAAATTCAAAATCAAGCTTGTATACATCAATTTTATTAATCTACGTTTCACGTAGTTTAATCTGATATGCTTGATTTATTTTTCGGCTAATTTTTTGGTCATATTTTTATCCGTTTGAGTGTTATAACCGATCGTTTTTTGTTTCAAAATTTGATCAAAACCTGTATATTTTCGAGAAATTTATTTCGTGTTGATCACTTTAATGCAGTCAGTTTAATTTTTCGAGTATTTTCGCACCTTATTTTTTATTTATTTTAATTATTTTTTTAGCCAAAATATCAAAAATACATATAGAATTTATAAAATCGTCATTTTGATTTTATTTAATTCTATCAAAAATATTTGAATTTCTTATTTCATTTTATTTCAAACTCTTTTTAATTACTAAACTATTTAAAGGGGAATTTTGGACTTAATTGATAAATTTGTAACCCTACTTGTTCACTATAAATACTAACTCATTATTTGACAGTGAGGGAGACGAATGACCCTAGGCCACAACCCCACCCAATCACAACTGAGATCCTCTCTCTCCATTTGAAATGAAAGTAGAAATGAAAGGAAAAGGAAAAAAGTTCCTTAAAAAAACAAGCTTCAGTAACGTTAATGCACCATTGCTTTCTTCTACCCACCATTCATTTTTGTGAATCTTCTACCATAAACACTACCCTTGTTTCACATATTTTTTTCTTCTTCTCCCTACCTCACACAACAACTTATTGCATCTCTCTTTTCATCATTCTTCAACAACACAAAAGCTCACCAACACACCATTTCCTTGAAGCTACAACATCACCTCACCATGACAACACCATGTAAAACCACATAAGCCTTAACATCATGATAATTCTTCTTCATGTTACCTAGAATAAAACATGTTTTCTGAAATGAAATCCATCATCCTTACCATGCTTCATTACAACCGAACCTCTCTGTCGGTGCTGCCATCAACAACTCCGACCACCATTCACATCTTTCGTTTGCAACGACCTTGCTGCCACCATCGTTGTTTCCGAATCGGTATATCTCCCTTTAACTCCTTTTTGTGATGCATTGTTATCTACTAAATTTGTTTTCAGATCTGAGAAGGTGTTTGATTTATATTTTGGCTATTTGATCTTTAAGTTGTTTGCTGAATTTTGTTTGTTGTACTTTGATCTTTAAGTTGTTTTTTAGATGGAAATTATTTGTCATGAAAATGATGAAAGAGAGAGAGGCTTTGAGAACTAGAGTTATCTTTTATGGAAGCTATTTCTTCATGTAAAACAAAATGTATTTTAGGGTCTTGTTTTAAAAGTTAGAAAAATATTAAGTTGTCATAACTAGTTTTGAAAATTCAACGAAATTCATATCTTTCTTTTTATATATTTTACAAAAAATAGAATAAAAAAGAGATATTTGGGGATGGGGACGGTTCCCCTGGTATGACAGGTCCCATTCCTCTGGATTTTTTTTAAATGTAAGGATAATTATGTTGTTAGATTATAGTTAGTTTTAGGTCCAATCGACACTTTTTCATGAATCCTCAATGTCTAATATGCACCACTATTTTTTTTATTTCTTCTTATTTTTTAAATCATTTTTTATTATTTTTTATTATTTAAAATAGTAGTTAATTAGTTGTTTTTCTTATTTTAATTGTTTAATTGTTTTTATTAGTTAAATACATTATTTGTTTAATTGTTGCATTGATTTTATTGTGTTGCGATTTTGGATGTTTAAATTCAATCTGGCTTTCAATATCATTTAGATGCATAGATTTTTCTTGCCTTCTTATAGAGTGATTCATACATGAGTCTAATCTAAGTTAGGTTTAGAGTTAAATTCAATTACTTTCAATTTCGGTTGATTTCCAGTCTCGTGATTTACTCTTGAGCCTTCTTACAATGAGTTTTTAAACAATACCAACTTAATTTTCAATAATTTCAAACTTTTGCAAATAAATCATTTTAAATTAAATTTCAAACCATTTTCTTAAATAAAATTGAAATAAAAGTACTACCTGGATGAAAGTTCCAGATGTAGCCCCGAATGCTAGGCCTAAGTTGTAAGAGCTTGCAAGCCATAAGTGTTTGTCTTCCCTCTAAAATACTTGTCAATATTCAAACTTTCTTTCTTAATAAAATTGAAAGAAAAAGATTACCTGGGTGAAAGGTTCAGTTGCAATCCCGAATGCTGGGCTCAAGTTGTAAGAGCTTGCAAGCTATAAGTGTTTGTCTTGTTTCTAAAACACTTGTAAATATTCAAACTCTTTTCTTAATCAAATTGAAAGAAAAATATTACCTGGGTGAAAGGTCTAGATGTAATCCCGAGTGTTAGACTCAAGTTTTAAGAGCTTGTAAGTCATAAATACTCGTCTTTCAAGCCCAAAAATACATCCAACCAATCAAACTCTTTTCTTCGCCATTGTGTGATCTTTAAAACCTTTTCATAAACGAAATACATCTTGTCTTAAGATGATGCAAAGCAATGCTTCGTTCATAGTTGTTGAGTTGAGATAAGTGACGTTTCTCTGAATGTTGATTTGTACATCCACTCGATGTGATGTATACGTCCGCTCCTCATCTGTTTTGGGACAAACAATGTTTTTTTATCGATTAATACAAGATAGCTTTCACTAAAATCGACCAACAAACAAACATTTTCTACCCAGAATTACGTAAGCCTTGAGTTCTCTATTGAGATACGTAGGAGCAGGATTGCGAAATCTTGTCAGGCCCATTAATAAAAAACTTAGGTTTAGTCCCCTTCATTGCAAAAAATCCAAAATCATCTTCTCTTTTCTTTTGATCCTATTATTCTTTCCCTCATAATAAATCGAGAAAACCTAACATTTTAAGCTAACACTAACGCGTACAACTAACCTAATGGTTCCCGCTGAGTACAACGGACATGGGGGGTGTTAATACCTTCCCCTTGCGTAACCGACTCCCAAACCATGATTTGGTTGCGAAGACCAATATCATTGTCGTTCTTTATTTGGTTTTATCGATATCCCCCCTTTCCTTTTTTAGGAATAAATAAATTTCGGTGGCGACTCTATTTAGTCCATCATACAAGCGTACGACTGCGCTTCGCTAAGTCGTGTTCTCATTTTTCGAGGTGCGACACCAGGTAACACACTTTGTTGATCTATCCTCGAAACATATGTATTCTTCTTCTGAGGTCACAATGACCCCAGGATCATTAGTGTGCAAATATTCATATGGAACATAAATCAAGTCCTTATTAACCCAATAATTCATTGACGTCCTTTATTGGGAATCCCTTAAGCACATGCAGCTAGATCCTAAATATTTTCAACCCTTTAAATGTCCCCAAGTAGATTTTTTCGAAGAACATGTACAAATCCGAGGACGGATCTTCATCAATACGACTTTTAGAGTGGGTGAGAACATAAAGAAAATCAAATACATATATCTTGTGGTAAATTCTTTTTCATAGTACAACATTATTATTGGACGCCCTACATTCAAGGTCTTAGAGGCAGTCTTGTCCATGCTTTACCTTATCATGAAATACCCAGTTGGGAAGGAGTGGTGGAAGGAGGTTATGAGGTAGCTAGGAAATGCTATCAAGATATCCTTATAATAAAGAGGGCAACAATAATTAACAACCCCCTATCCAGACTATGCGACCACATGTTAACTTTTTGGACATGGAAATCAAGGAAAGAATACTTTGAGGATATATTGGTCCCTACTGGACATCTTAAAGAGACTCAGACCCTTAAGTTTCTAAGCTACAAGGCTAGGCTAATCCTTAACAGAGGAAGACAAGGATGGGTTTATTTGATTTCTTTAGAAAAATATGGATTTATTCGCTTGGAGTCCCTCAAATATGTGAGGAATAGATACCGATATCATCAATCACCACCTTTCCGTAAACACCGCCATCAAACCTGTAATACAAAACCTACGAGCGAAAAAATAAGAGAGGTGTTGTTGACAAGGAACTAAAAAACTAAAGGAGGCGAGGTTCATAAACGAGATTAAGTATTCTAAATGACTAACCAACAATGTGATCATTTAAAATTATTCAAGTAAATGGAGGATGTGCGCAAACTTCGCTGATCTCAATATGGCATGTCCCAATGATACATTTCCTTTGCCTAAAATAGACAGGTTGATTGGCATAGTTCCATGGTTCAAAATTCTCAGTGTCATGGATGCTTACTCGAGGTATGTCGCACCTCGAAAAATGAGAACACGACTTAAGCGAAGCGCAACGCACGCTCGCATGATGGACTGAACAGAGTCGTCATCGAACTTTATTTATTCCCAAATAAGTAAAGGGGAAATATCTATAAAACCTCTAAAAGAAAGGATAAGATATGGTCATCGCAACCAATATCAGGGTTCGGGAGTCGATTACGCAAGGGAAAGGTATTATCACCCCTCACTTCCGTTGTACTCAACGGGAACCGTTTAGTTAGTTTCAATTCAAATGTTAGCTTATGTTAGTTTATAATCTTCTACTTATTTGGGATAGAAAAAGAGAGAAGAGTTTTTTTTTTTTGAATTTTTATTAATGAGAAAAGGCCTAAAAAAGGTTTTTATTATTAGGGGGCAGGAAGGAACTAAACCTAAATTTTTTTATTAATGGGTCTGACAAAATTTCGCAATCCTGCTCCTACGTATATCCGGGTGTAGTAGAGAATTCAAGGCTTACGTAGTTCTGGGTAGAAAATATTTATTTATTGGTCGATTTTAGCGAAAGCTATATTATATTAATCGATGAAAAAACATCGTTTTACCCAAAATAGATGAGGAGCGGACGTATACCACACATCGAATGGATTTACAAATCAACATTCGGAAAAACGTCATTTATCTCAACTCAACAATTATGGACGAAGCATTGTTTCACATCATCTTAAGACAATATGTCTTTTGTTTATGAAAAGGTTTTTCAGATTAATTGCACGGAGGCGAGAAAAATAGTTTGATTGGTTTAATGTATTTTAAAATGAATGAAGAATGCTCGATAAGAACGAAATCTAAATCTTGGGATTAATCAATCAGGACTCCACCAGAATGCTAGATTCCAATAGTCCTTATTCATTCAGGATTATTTAATAAAATGTTTGATGGACAACAAATGCTTGATAAGAGTCAATTGTTCAAAGAGTTGCGCCAGAATGCTTGATTCCAACGGCCCTTATTTTGTCCAAGTTAACTAAAGTGTTTTAGTGACGAAAGAATAGAATGAACAGTTAACCCAAAACGCGAGGCTCAGAACCGATCATTCGAGGGTTCCCACCAGAATGCTAGATTCCAATGATCCTCTTCTTTCGAGTTATTTGAAAAAATATTTTAATATTTTAACTTAAATAATAAAGCGTTTGAATCGGGATAATAAACAAATTAATCAGATTAAAAAGTACAACTTGGGGTAGGATCAAAGTTTATGAAATTAGTCATAAGTATTTTATTCTATTAACTAATCAACATCATTACTAGATATTTATTTAATTATTTGTTTATAATATTCTAACAATAATAAATAAAACTACAAAGAAAATAATACTATTTAAAAATAATAATTGTATAATTATTCAAACATTTAGATAAAATAGCAAGAATTAAGTTGGAGACAAATAAAATTATATTCCTTTTATGTCTAGTAAAGTGAAGTGAGAAAATAAGACTAACTTAATATTAGGCACATTCATATTATTTTACTAAAAAAAGTTTGATAATAAAACAATTAAATACTCTTTTTTTTAAAACTAGTTAAAATAAAAATAACCAAAGAAAATAAATTAAACATAATTCTTTTTTCTTTTTAAAACCTTAATTAAAAGGAAAATAACAAAAGAAAATAAATCAAACCTATCTTTCTTTTTATTTTGTCTAGTTTAAAAATAATATTAATAAAAATAACTAAATTAACTTTAAAAAAAATGTTTTTATAACATAATTTAAAAATAATAAATAAATTCAAAAAAAACTGAAATAATTTTTATTAAGTGATTTTATAACATAATCCAATAATAATAATAACTTAATTAACTTTAAAAAAATATATTTTTATAACGTAATCTAAAAATAATAATAATAATAACTTTATTAATTTTTTTAAAATATTTTTATAACATAATCTAAAAATAAAATTATTAATAACTTTATTAACTTTTTTTTTACATTTTTATAACATAATCCAGAAATAATAATAATAATAAATGAATTAACTTATTTATTTTTTATGACATAATTTAATAATAAAAGCAAATAAATAGCAAACTTAATTTTTTATTTGAATGCATTATTCAAGAGAAAAATAAAATAAAATAATAAGTAATTAAATTACAGTTTGCATAATAAAATTACTCTAAGATTTTATGACATAGGTATTAACCAAATTCAGAATATTATAAATTAGATTTATTAAAAAAAATAAAGCTTACCAACCCTTTTTTAAGTGTATCTTTACTATATTAATAGAAATGCATTAAATTTATTACTTTTATGTAAACATAACATACTAATTTAAAAACTTAAACAAACTAATATTAAGTTAGATTAAAACTTTAGCCTAAAAGTTGAATAGAAAAGTTTGCTTGAGCCCAAATCAAATAATAATGAACATAAAAATAATAAATAAATGAGTGAAACTAAATGAGATTTCAGATTAAAAAGAGAAAACATGGAGAAAGGGAGGCGGTTGCCAACCTCCTTCCAAATCAAAGGCATGACCGACAACACATTAAATGACATTCACTAATCATGACCAAGCAACTGTTATTGGAAAGGAAAAAAGAAAGGGTATTGCTAACTTATGTCCATGGGGCACAAGTTAAGGTTAATACTATTATAAACTTTGTGTGGAATGAAACAAAATTTTAAGTTTCAAGAAATCAAATACACATATTTCAAAAAAATATTTCTATAAATATATCATTAACTTGTGCCCTTGGGGCACATGTTAGCATTAACCAAAAAGAAAATACAATTGACAGAAATCTCAATGCATTTAATAAAATCAATTAATAATAAATTAGAAATAAACTATTTCCAAAAGCAATTTTTTTCTTCCCAATACATTACTTCACTCTCTTTCCACGATAATTAGAAGGAAAATATCAGAGAGATTATTCACTCCAAACCTTATCTCTCTCTTATCGTCTTTTGCTCTCTGAACTTCTCCCTCAACAATCACCCTCGTCGAAGATGGGTGGTGGACGGTGGCGGCGACGCCGCCATCCTCTTTGGAGGCCAACAACTGGAAAAAAAAAACCTAAACCCTACATACAAACCCCCACCATTCTTTTGTGTTCTTTCCTGATCTAAGCTTCATTTCAGCAAAAAACCAACCTAAACATAGATCGAACGATCCCGAAAATTAAAATTCCTAAACCTATAACATAAAACCCTTCGTAATAGCCATTAATAGGGGTGTTCGCGGTGCGGTTTGGGCGGTTTTGGCGATAAAAATCATCCGAACCGCAAGAGAAAAAAGCATGTGGTTTGGTTTGGTTCGGTTGACTTTTAGAAATAAAATAAAACCAAACCAAACCAATGCGGTTTGGGTTGGTTCGGTTGGTTCGGTTTTTTATAATATTTTTATTGTGCCATACATACACCTATAGAGAACAACATAACTTTGTATTTAGTCATTCATACATGACTAAATAACATAAAAACTCATCATATTTAGACAAAAAAGTTTCATTCAATATACAAAAAATTAGATTAGACAAAAGTGGAATAAAAAACATATATAAATAGTAGCATAAAATAATATCGAAGACATTATAATAAAACATAAAAAACATATGAGATGAGAGATTAGAGAAGATGAAAAAAAGAACATAAGAGATGCGAGATTGAGAAGAAAGGTGCGATAAAAACATAATTAAAAGAGAAAATAGTAACATAAAAGATGAAAAAGAAAGAACATAAGATATGACTTATTAGAGTAGAATAGGCGAAACCTACATGGAAAAGAAGACGAGAAAAATGTGTGATACTACTATGAGAGATTTAAGAAGGTTGAAATTGAAACCCTAAGCATGAGTAAGAGAAAATCGTTTGTAATTGTAAGGTTAAGGCATACTAGGTTTGATGTTTTGGTTGGATGTGAGATAAGTAAAATTTGGGTTGTAACATAATGCGGTTTGGTTTGGTTTAGTTCGGTTTGCAAAATACAAACCGCAAACCAAACCAAACCGTGCGGTTTTATCAAAAAATGACCCAAACGAATCCGAACCAAATGCGGTTTTTTATGGTTTCGGTTTGGTTTGGTTTGGTTTTGAACACCCCTAGCCATTAATAATAAACCAAAACACATGACAAAAAACAACGAGGGACGAGTTCGAAGAAACCACACAGTAAAGCAAGAAGAAGAAAAAAAGTTAAGATCTCACAGCTTAAATATTAAAAATTCAAAAGAAGAACTACCTAGATGTTCAGGCACAACAACAATCGCTCCCTAGCCCTCTGCTCTCGATTTTGAAGGTTCTGCTTGGATTCTTATGATGGTTTATTTGAAATTTATCTTGGTTTGTTTAAAATTTTTGTATCAGGATGTTTGGAAAAAATTGTGTTTGGTAGTTTGAAAGCCTTTGTCTCAAGTTGTTTGAAAAAAGATGGATTGCTGAGATTTTGATGCTTTTTCTTCTCTGTTCAATCTGATTAGGTTTTCTTTTGTATGATGCCCCCTGGGTTTTTGTGTTCATCCCCTCTATATATTGTGAATTTTTCAGGGTTTATGCGTTTGTTATATGACACATACGTAGTGGAGTTATTCAACTTTTTTTTTTGCCAAGAAACGTTTTAACAGTTTGCTGAAAGATCTGTTATGCTGATGTTTTGATGTAACCTGTACATTTACTTTCTTATGCTTTAATCTTGGTTTGTACTTATTTTCTAAAATTATGCTATTTTGCTGCTTTTTTTCCAGTTTGAATAAGTCAAAAGATGGAAGAAAGATTCCATTCTATGAAGACAAATGCCAAGTCACAATCTTGCAAAAACAAAAGGGCCTACACTTTTGGGAATATTTTGGTTATTATTTTACTGATTAAATGTAAAAAAATGTAATTCATAATGTGTTAAGTTCTCTTAGTTATTGAACTTAATTATAGAACTTAGTGTAACAAAATGTTATTTCTCTTAAATTAGACCATGTATTTTAACTCATGAATATTACCTGATTATTTCCAAATAACATAAAACTTATACTTCAAAAGTGTCTATGTAATTCAAATCATGATTATTTTTTTTCAATTCAAATTTGTAATAATAAAACACATTACCTTTATTTCTAAACCATAAAAGAAAACAAGAATTAAAACAAAATAAAATCCTAATTTAATTGAATTTAAAATGCAATGAAAGTATAGTTAAAGAGCACTTAATGAAATTTCAGATGGATGCATGATAGAAATAATGCATGAAGAAAAATAACTATATGACTGACATGGTATATGTGTATGCATTAATGAATGAAATACAAAGTTCAAAAATGACTATAAGTAAAGGTGTTTGAAAGTCAAGCCTTTAACCAAAAAAATGATGTCCAAAAGAATCATGAATATCCAAGTCTAATATTGTAGAGACACCTAGGGTGACTTAGTCTTTGATTATCAAACTTATGTGTGGAAAGATCTTTATGACCAAATGTAATGGTCATGAGAAATGATGCATAGTAAAATGCTAGTGAATCAGAAGTACTAATGAATGGATACTAATGAATGAATGAAGATGACTGAAATGCATATGAATGATTTTAGGTGGTTGAAAAATTGAGGGTATGACAAGGTACAACCAAATCAAGATGAACCCGTTATAATCGCCCAAAATTTCCTTCATGACAAACACTTGCAATTATATTTATAAGATGATGCCATTTGGCCTCAAGAACGCTAATTTCTCCTACCAATGACTAATGGTCACAACGTTTGTAGAGAAAATAAGAGATAATTTGGAGGTATAAATAAATGACATGGTAGTAAATAAACCAAACAAGAAGAACCATTATGAGGATTTGGAAGACATCCTACCATATGGTAGGAGTTATAGCATTCAGATAAACCTTGCCAATGGCTCTTTTGAGGTATAAGTATAGGGAATTTCTTGGGCTTCATGTTATCTATAAGAGAATTCAAAGGCAGTCAAATAAATTCCAGAGCATAACTAACACGAGAAGTACCATAATATTCAAACAAGTTCAACAATTGATGGGGTGGATAGCCTTCATATCTCACTTCCTATCACGTGTAAGCAAAAAGGCCTTCAACTTCTTTGTCACACTAAAGGAGAGTGATATGTTTTAATGGAAAGAAGGATGTAAGGAGTTTTTCTCTCAAATTTGAAAACCTTTGGGAGACACCCCTCATGACATAATCATTCATTTACATTTGCCTTTTAGATAATCACCATTGATTCAAAGGTTGTTTCTCGAGTTTCTGAAAGATTATGATTTTGACTTAGTTACCATTTGGGTAAGGCTAACATTGTGGTTGGCGCTTTGAGCAGGAAATCCTTGCATATGTCAATGTTGATGGTTTGAGAACTAGAGTTGATCGAGAAATTTAGAGACATGAGTTTAGTATGTGAGGAAACCTCTAATAGTGTAAAGTCGGATATGTTGAAGCTGACAAGTGGCATCCTTGAAGAGATCATAGAGGGTCAGAAGATCGATGTGGGATTGGTTGACCAACTCATGTTAATCAACCAGAATAAGGGTGGTGAGTTCAGGATTGATGAGAACGGTGTGATAAGGTTTAGAGACATGATTTGTGTTCAAGATGTACCCGAGATTAAGAGAAGTATTCTTGAGAAGGGTCACAGAAGTGGATTGAGTATTCATCATGGTGCCACTAATATGTATTAGGACTTGAAGAAATTATTTTGGTGGCCATGAATGAAAAGGGAAGTAGTTAAATTTATCTATGCTTGTTTGACGTGTCAGAAGTCGAAGATTGAACATTAGAGACCGTCAAGACTGATGCAACCTTTGAGTATACCATAGTGGAAGTGGGATAGAATTTCCATGGATTTTGTAACTAGTTTACCGAAGATGAAAAATGGATGTGATTCTATTTTGGTGGTTGTGGATTGGATGACAAAATCAGCCCATTTCATACCAATTAGGACCAACTACAACTTACATAAGTTAACTGAGTTGTATATTAAGACGATCATTAGTCTGCATGGTATTTCGTCAAGCATTGTGTCGGATAGAGACTTGAGGTTCACGTCAAGATATTGGCAGAGTTTTCAAGAAGCCTTGGGTACTAAGCTAAAGTTGAGTTTTGCTTATCACCTGCAGACTGATGGGAAAATTGAGAGGACTGTCCAATCCTTGGAGGATCTGTTAAGGGCTTGTGTGCTAGAACAAGGAAGTGCTTGGGATAACTACTTTCCGCTAATGGAGTTCACTTACAATAATAGTTTCCATTCGAGTATTGGGATAGCCCCATTAGAGGCGTTGTATAATAGGAGGTGTAGAACACCCCTGTGCTGGTACGAATCTGGTGAGAGTGCAATAATTGAACCAGAGATTATGCAATAGACATCTGATAAGATTAAGCTGATTCAAGAGAAGATGAAGGCTTTACACAGTCGCTAGAAAAGTTACCATGATAAGAGGAGAAAGGAATTTGAGTTCCAAGAGAGGGATCATGTGTTTTTTAGGGTTACCTTGGTAACTGGTGTTGGTCGAGCTTTGAAGTCTCGGAAGCTCACGCCACATTTTTTTGGTCCTTACCAGATCTTGTAGAGGATAGGAGAGGTGGCCAATCAGATTTCCTTCCCACCGTCGCTTGCTAATATTCACGATGTGTTTCATGTGTCTCAGTTAAGGAGATACATTTCGGATCCATCTCATGTGATCTAAGTGGATGATATACAAGTGAGAGAGAACCTGACTGTGTATACATCTCCCATGCAGATAAAGGAATGGGAAGTGAAGCAGTTGTGTGGTAAGGAAATTTCCTTGGTGAAGGTAGTGGGGGGAAGAGTGACTGGTGGGAGCATAACTTGGGAGCTGAAAAGTCATATGAGAGAGTCATATTTGACTCTATTTCCTTCAGGTAATTTTCGAGGGGAAAATTTCTTCTAAGTGGGAGAGAGTTGTAACACCCCGAGTTCAAATATTTAATTAATTCGAATTATTTAAGATTTTATTCTAATTGATTGTCCTGTTAAATTGTTTATGATGTAGATGTGGGGTAAGTTTCCTTGAAATAGAGATATAGGGAAAATATAAGTTGGGAATTGGTGTTTAGAATCATTAAGAGTTTTAATAAATTTTAGAATAATATTTATATTTATTTAGTAATTAAAATAATGAGGAAAATTAGATGTCTAGAAGAAATGAGGGCAAGGTTGGGAATAAGAAGATATGGAGGATAGAATTGGGAATATAATGGTAAGTTGGATAGTATTATATGAAGAGTCTATTTTGGAAGGAAAGAAGTCTTGGAAAAAAATAGGGAATTGAGAACCTAGATAATCATAACGTGTTTTTGGGAGATGGATCAAAAGAGGCAAAGAGGAAGAGCAAAGACTTAAGATTCAAGAACTCTAGGGAATCAAAAGGGTCTTTTGCTGGAAATTAGGTAATGGGGAGATGTGCTTCTTTAGTGGGTGTTAGAACATGTGAGGTAGATGGAAGAACCCTTAACCTCCTTACAATTGGGTATTGTAGATCTAAATTTTGATGTTGTGTTATCACTTTTGATTGAATGATGAATTAGGGTGAAATTTGTATAGTATAAGAACGTATATGTTGTTTTAATATTGTTGATCTTGATATGCCATCGATTGATGCTTTGAAGGATTTTAGCCTTTATTGTGCTCTTGATTATTTAAAGATGATAATGTGTTGTAACATGACGTTGACGCTTGAAAACCATGTGTAAAATGATGAATTAGGAAGCTATAACCATAGAAAAATGAGTTATATTAATGGGTTTTTGTGGTAGAGTTTTTGGTTCATTTGAGAGTGTTTAGATGGTTAAAAGGATGATTCTTGGAAAATTTTGCAATATGTGTTAACCTATGAAGGTCATGTGTCGACCTATAAATGTCATGTGTCGACCTATGAAGGTCATGAGTCGACACATGCAAGCGGCACACGAGTCAGAACGTATAGGCTTTAAAAACACATCACATGTTCCGACATGTAAGTCGTATGTGTCGACACATAGGAAAATATTCTTCTATGTTTCGACCTATGGATCGTATGTGTCGACACATATACTACTTTTTCGCTTAAAAACTTACCTTTTTAGTACGAAAACTTTTCTAACGTATTTCAAAGGGATTATAGAATTACTAAGGCTAAGTTACACTCATAATAGTCAATTGTCAACCGTTGATAGGTTTATGATGATTTGTTTGGTTAATTAGTGAATTGTTACAATGAATGTGATGCTATGTTATTATTCTTAGGTAGAGTGATATGATTAAATGCCATGTATTGATGGTTACATAAAGAATAATGAGATACATGAATGATGAGATGTGTGTAGGGGATCCTTTGTGGTGAACCTTGATGTGTTAATGCATGTTATTTAAGAGTCATGCATCATGGTGTACGGACTTCGGTCCAGTTTTGGTGAGCCTCGATCCTATGGTGATAGATCGGGTATGAGTAACTAATTCCTATTAGGGGGATTAGTGAAGCGTTACCTAGGGTGATGATAGTAATTTTTGTGTGCTCCGGTTCCAAGAGGGAATCGATCCTATGGTGGGGATCATAAAGTGAGATGAACCTGAGTGTTCATATTTGGTACCATGTACATGTCAAGTCGGTGTTGAGTGCATTGCATAAGTATTGCATTATGTTGATTTGTTGATGATGTGTTATTGGATGAGAATACTTGGTGTGTTCGTGTTGATTGAGCATTGTGTATGTTGATGTTATGCAATAATTTACTTCCACTTGTTTTTCACCGTTGATTATGAAAGTATATTATCACCCTTTCTGTTTGAATGTTGCATTTACATGGGCATCATGCAGATACTCAGGAGTAGTTTTGCTGCAGTAAGTGGAAGGTAACTCTCAGAGTGGCTTCCTGTAGTTGTCGTTTCTTTTAGTAGGGTCTTGCTCTAGTCAATGTAACATCGAGCTGGGAACATTTTTTTATTTCTTTTGTCATTGTGTTTTCAACGAGGTTTCAATGGTGATGACATGAACATCATGATGTTTGTTATTGCATTATGAAGTTGAAGTTATGAGATTTTATACCTTAAATTAAAATTATAAATTGCTTGATTGATTATGCTGCAATGATACCCTAAGTGAAGGTAAGAAGGCAATGATAGGTGTTGTGTGATAAGGTTTGTAACCCGTGTTATAGAGCATGATTTATTTTTGATGTGTGTGACACCATTGTAGTCGTATTTTCAATTAAATTATGCGTTAAAATTATGTGCGGGGTTTATGGTGTTACAACATCTGCACCACCTCCAGAGAAGAATAATGTTGAAGCCTTAGCTAAAGCTAAAGGTAAACAGACTGTCAACGTTGATCATGGGAAGGATCCTCCAAAAGACGTGGATGAATTTCTCTGAATCATAAGAAAAAGTGACTACAAGGAGGTTGAACAGCTCAACCAGACACCATCAAAGATATCCATTATGTCTTTATTATTGTGTTCAGAAGCACATAGGGATGCTCTCATGAAATTCCTGGGGGAAACCCATGTTCCTCAGGAGATAACAGTAGATCAATTTAAAGGTATTATGGCCAACATTACAGCGGGAAGTTGTCTAGGATTTAGTGACAACGAGTTACCACCTTAAGGGAAAGCTCATAACAAGGCATTTCACATTTCCAATGAGTGCGTGGACACTGTTTTATCCATAATTTTGGTCGACACGGGGTCATCTTTGAACGTCTTACCCAAGAATTCTCTGGAAAAGCTAACAAGAAAAGGACTGATGATGAAGCCTGTCACTCTAGTGGTGAGAGCATTTGATGGCTCTAGAAGATCGGTTATTGGAGAAGTGGACCTCCTCGTCAAGATTGGTCCCTATACTTTCTTCATCACCTTTTATGTCATGGATATATACCCTACATATAGTTGTCTCTTAGGCTGACCTTGGATCCATTTAGTCAGGGAAACGTTTCTCAACTCTTCATCAGAAAATCAAGTTCATAGTCAATGACATGATAATCATTGTAGATAGGGAATAAGACATAGTTGTGAGCTAGTTATCATCATTCAAGTATGTTGAAGTGGATGGGGAAATTCATGAGACATTTTTCTAAACCTTTGAGATAATGAACATGATAATGACTTCTCTGTCAAAGGAACCCAAAAAGTCTGAACTTTCCATAACCTCCTGGAAGGAAGCAAATACGATAGTGGAAGTTGGTCACCCTTGTCATACCCAAAAATTTACCCTATCCTATACAACTTTCATCTAGTCCATGGCCCTATTCCACATGCATGCATTCATAATTTCATCACCATATTTGCATTAACATTCATAATCAAAGGCATATTACACGGACTCAAGGTATGGTGGTTATACTTGAGGAAAACTAGGGTTTTCTTGATGGCACTTCAAAGAGAAAAAAACCATAACATAGCAAAAATTCCAAATTTTGGTTCTGGTAACCGGTTACCCAAATTATGGTAACGGATACACCCTCTCTTAAACAGACATCCCAGGAAAAAAAAAATCATGTGTAACTGGTTACCAAAATCCTGGTAATTGGTTACACTTGCTTTCAGCAAACTTCCAAGGCCATTTTCAGTATGTGTAATCGGTTACACAAATCTTGGTAACCGGTTACACCTATACGAACAATAGTAGTAACTTTATTTTTTTTACACAAAGTGAATCCCTTTTTACTCACACCAACCCACATGCTTGCCCTAAAAATAGAACATTATTTCCTCCTCATTTTCACATGCTAGCATCCCCTAGAAATTCTGTCAAAGTCACTCAAGCTCTTTCCTTAAACCTAAACCCAAACTCACACAATCATCCTCTATCAAATAACCAACCACCACTTTCTTCCCATTTCATTTTCTTCTAATCATTCCATTTTCTGCACTCATAACTCATCCCTTTCCAACAAGTTTCAACCATAAGCCACCATTTTCCAAACCTTTTGCTTTATTTTCAAACTCAACACCACAACAACTTCGTTACTACATCACAAACTTGGTAATGATTTCAACTCAAGTTCATTAACATTTTAGTTTTATTTTTATGTTGAAATGGGTGTTTATTTATGGGTTGCATTTTTTTGAAAGGGGTTTGAATCAAGAGTGTGACAAGTCAGTTTGTTTGGTTTGTATTTTTGGGGAATTTTGTTCTTTAGTTTCTTTCATGTGCATGAGAAGATGAATAATGTTGTGTTCATGAAAACATATTATGTTTTATTTCTATTCGTTTTGAATTTTGTCATTTATTCTGTTTTTTATATTATTTGTATCAATGGTTGCATAAAAATGACAACTAGTTGGACATGGTGGAGTGGTTAAGACTAAGGTCTCCTAACCACCATGTCTCAGGTTCAAACCATTGCTACCATTTTTTCAATTTCCTTTCCAATTTATTTGCAATTAAATTTTTCTCATGTGTTTATTTTATTCTTTGGATTTGTTTATGCTTTTATTTTTTTCTCATTATGTTACATATTTTAGGAGAATAACTTTATGTTATTTCTCTAACATGTTTTGAGCACACAAATTGTGGCTTGACATAATACTAAATTGTCCCGATTCGATTATTCTAATCACTAACCACTAACTCTTTATTATTTTATGTGATTACTTGGTTGATAGATCTTCCATATTTTAAATCATTGATAGATGGATATTTCGGTCGATTCAATCTTCTTTGATTCAAGCATGTCAATAAATGATCATTGTATCATTTTTGACACTTTAAATTTATTATAGGTTATCCCTTAATGCGCCATATTTTGAGTCCTTTAACTTGTTGATAGAAAATCCCTAGGTGATCACCTTTTGTAACTTTGTCACTAAGTACTAACTTCTAAATTTTATATTATTGCACTTTATTTCTCGCCATTTAAATTCCCGTAATTTACTTTCCACAATTTACATTTTATTATCTATTTCACTCCAAGCATTTTACATTTATGTTCATCATCATCCACTTACCTCATACATCCTTTATTTTATGTCATTTTATTTCTTGTCATTTCTTTATCATTTTGCATAACTAAAAAGAACAAAACATGATAAAATAAAAAGACCAAAACGGTGTATCATTTGTGACCTAATGTTGTACTAAGAGGACATGTTAGAACCATTGCATTTGGACTTTGGATTATTGTATTTGACATATTGTTTGACTTGGAGTTTCTTTGGTGTTGTAATCTTTTATTTTAAGAATGACATTCATGGCACTATCCTAGGGAGACATGTTTTGAGTCCATTGTCCACTTGTTAGCTTAGGCCACTTTGCATACACAAGGCTTTCTCTTGGGCAACCTTACAACGAAACTCTTTATTGATCACATTATACCCTTTGTAATTTTCCATGTACCCCTCCCCCTTTTGGTTGTAGTTTTCTCTTCCTCTGTTTTCCTTTTAAACTCTTGGGAATTAGGTCGACCTCACCGTTTCAAAGCAATAAAGAATAAACCCTTGATTTGACGTCAAATTGCATTTTTCTCAATCAAATTCAAGACATAATAAATATACGAACAAAATTGTGCGCCACGAGCCTTAAGTTGTGGAGAATGAGTAAAAATGGAGCTTTTCTACCCTTACTCTAAGTACTTTGAACATAAGACGCTTGAATTGGTTGTCTGAAATATTCACCTCTATCCATACTCTTTAGTGTAATTCTAATAAAAAACAATCTCTTTTTAAAAAAAACAGCATCAACTCATCAAACTCATTTTTGTGCCTTTGGCCATCACCCCTGAAACCTTTTTTCAAGGTAAAAACAACCAACAAACAATAATTTTCTACTCCGAACTACAGCGCTCTGATTCTTTATTTAACGATAATGATACATAGGCACAAGGGCCTCAATCCTTGGCGAACTCAATAATGAAAACTAACCATTTCCCTCTTTTAGAAAAGTAAAATTTACGATAAACACCCATTTCACGTAGATAACTTAGATGGTTCCCATCGATTATGATGGATGTGAGGGGTGCTAATACCTTTCACTTGCATAACCGACCTCTGAACCCTAGTTTTGGTTGTGAGACCAATTTTCTTTTTATTTAGAGGATTATAGCGATATTTTCCCTTTCCTCTTTTGGAATAAATAAAATCCGGTGGCGACTCTTCTTTGTGCTTTTCATTAAAGCATGGGCATTTCTTGCGTAGCAACAACTGAAGACTTTGCTGGGGATAACGGTTTCCCTAAGCAAGTCAAGCATAGGCTAGGTTGTTTTTTCGCGTATGTGGGTGTTTATCTTTTTGTTTTATCTTTCTATCTATTTGCTTTCTTTATTTTTGTTGACATTATCTTATCTGTTACATGGCCCTTTGAGGATGAGGTACAAAATGAATACTATTGATTGCAAGAAAAAACTTGTGGAAAAGACTCTCTACCCGATTCTAGCGAGTAAGCTTGAGATAGGAGAGGTTGAGTAGTATGGGCCATCAAGAAGCTTTTCTCGTAAGGATCGACTCGAGAACCTTTCTTAAAGTATATTCTTTTGAGGATATTGATGATCGTCAAGATTTTGGCGTAAGCCTCAGTATTTTCATTGAGATCCTTGACTCTAAGGACCTTTGTAGAACCCTAAACTTTTGGCCAATTAGGAACAATGGTCGTGTAGTGCGGGTCCTCGAGAAGCTTTTCTCGCGAGGGTCGGCATGAAGACCTCACTCATAATAGATTTCTTTTATGGGGTTGACGCCTGACAAGTAAAATTGACATAAGTGGTAAACAATCAAGGGAAACTGTGACTTTGAGGCCTTTGTCTAGAACCCCATATGTCAATGGTCGCGTAGTCCGGGTCACTTGATGAAGTTGTCGATCGACATGCTTTTTCCATAAGCGGAAAATAGTCATATGAATCCATGACCATGGGGTCCATGTTTCTAAAGAACCTTAGATCATACCCAGTGAGACCCCTGGTTTGAAAAGCAATCAATATGATCCTCCGTCCTTACCTCGAATTTACGAACCCATGCTTGAGTATTGTTCAATCCGCACATAAACATAAACACAAAAACAAAGCTCTTAGTATCTTGTGTTCACTATAGTAATACGCACGAACATTTACCAAAGTAATCATGAATCCTCCTCCTAGGAAAAGCACATTCTAGTTCCGATACAAGGAACCTCAAATTTGATAGTCTCAAAGCCTTGAGTTTTAAGGTGACGCCTATCAAGCACAACAAGTTCCATGCAGATTATGGGAATATTATGGACCTATTGACAGAAAAAATGGACTTTGCAGCTCTCACCACCTTGGCTCAGTATTATGATATACCTCTATGATGTTTCACTTTTCCCCATTTTTAAATAGCTCAAACCTTAGAAGAGTTTGAGAGGATTTTGGATTGGCCTATCGAAGATCATAATCCTTTCACGAAGATGGTAGAAGACTTTACTATGTCCAAGTTAGCCTCATTGTTGGGCCTTAATGCAAACGAAATGATGGCCAATTGGGCACCTAAGGGTGTTGTCAAAGGGTTCACAAGGAAGTAGTTGGAAGTTTGTTAAAAGCCTCAGTGTTGGGTCTTAATGCAAATTAAGTGGTGGCCAATTGGGCACCTAAGGGTGTTGTCAAAGGGTTTACAAGGAAGTACTTGGAAGACCGTGCTTAAAAGTTTGTTAAAGAAGAGAAGTGGGAATCCTGTGGTGCAGTCTTGGAACTTTTGATTCATGGAATGGTCTTATTTCCAAACATTAACAATTTCATAGATCATTTGGCAGTAGATATTTTCTTGGCTAGTAACCCAGTGCCTTTCTTGTTAGCAGTTTTCTACCACACTTTCCATACTCGTCATGATAAGAAAAATGGGACTTTCCTTTGTTGCGCTCCACTTTTGCACCTATGGATGAAAACCCACATGCTTCAAAATGGTCCCTTTGTCTCTAAAGGTATCACTTGGCCTCAGAGGTTTGCTTCTCTCTCTGTCGATTTTGTCCCGTGTTATTAAAGAGGTAACTTCAGCATGCAATTGTTAGTCCTCCGAAGATAAAGACCTTGTGCCATTCATCATCAATGATGTTGATCCATTCAATCTAGCTGTAAGGGAAGTGAGAAAAGCTTGGATGGATATCTTCATAATTAGTCAAGAATGGGGAAAGAAGAATGTCATAGCCAAAGAACCATACATCTAGTGGGTAAGGGAAAAAACTCAATTAGTTAAGATACCTTTCCTCTTCGAGTCCTCATCCTTCCCTCTAGTGCCATAACTTGATCCAATCTTACGAGAAGATATTGATAAGCTTACCAATAAGATCAACGAGCTCGAATTGAAGAACACTCAGCTGCGAGTTCATCTCAACCGTGCCAAGCAAAGAAATTGAGACTTGGAAGACAAGGGTAAGCAAATCAAGAAAAGTTTGAGAACAACAAAAAGAGGCTAAGGGATGTTAAAGGAAATAAAGCATGGGTCGGTGGTGCTCTGTTAGGAACTAATTCTAAGGTTAACATTGTAGCGGTAAATTCGTGACCATCAAGCTAAGAATAAACTTGACGTCAGTAAAACCAGAGTCGCCACCACGCTTTTATTATTTCCAAAGGAAAAGGGAAATGTACGAAAAAAACCCAAAGGTAAGAAGTTTTCAAATCAAAACTAATAAAATTCCAGAGATTATAGGTAAGGGGGTTGGTTACACAGAGGGAAGGTGTTAGCACCCAAAGTGTCCTAGGTACTCCTAGGGAGCCCTTTTTTACGTGTGCATATGTTTTTGGTATAAAAGATGTTTGATAAAACAGAGTGTGGGGATGAGAAAATAATTCATTGATTATATTTTTGTGTTTGACAAGACCTTCGGTCTTATGCCTACATACCAACTAAAAATGAGGGATCAAAACCTCATAGTTCATGGTCAAAATTTCAAATGAGTTGGTGAATTGATTTTAACAAAAGTTTAAGTGAAAAGGCACAAAAAGGCCAAAGGTTTGAATGAGGTTGTTAATTCTTTTTGTATTTTGAAATTTGAGTAAATATGGTTAAGTTTATTTACAAGTTTGATTTAAGAAAAGTTTGAAAATTCAATGGCATAAGGCCAAAGTTTCTAATTGTTATACAATGTCTAAGTTTGAAATCACAAGCAAAGAAAGGTTTTCGAAAAGAGGGAGAGATTTTGAAATTTAAGAAGTGGGAGGAGATGAAGAGGTTATCTTAAGCAAAAATTAAAAGTTTAAGAGTTGAAAAGATCTGACCAATGAGATGCAATCCAACAGACAAGAATGTCATATAGAAACCCATTTTTCTTTGGACTTTAATCAAGCAATAAGCAATAAGCAATGGGAAATATCTAGATATCATGAAGATCAAGGCATCAAATAAAGATAGACACATCCAAGAAAGCACTCCAATAGATAGCAGTCTTCATTGTCTTCCAATGTATCGGATGAAGTATTCCTTGATCAACTCAGAACAAAACATCAAACGTAGGCAATAACAAAAGTAACAATTAAGCACATAGACAAAGTAGAAAATGAATCAAAGAGATCCAAAGTCTTGCATCAGATGAAAATCACTTGTCAAGAATAGCATGGTCTCAAATGTTGGCATTTGCAAGGTCCTTTGGCATATGGAATGTTGCCTAATCCTAAGTCCAAAGCTCAGATCAAGTCCTAATAGTCCATCAAATGTTTTTTAGGGTTTTTGTTGTTATTAGGTGTTTTAAGATCCTAAGACCACAAACAAAATCAAAATACACAAACAATATATACAATCACAAGATATGGCTCAAATGAGCAAAGTGAAAAAGGACTTAAACATAAACAAGTTATATGAAATGTAAATGGCAACGGATGATAAATGACTGAAATTTAAATTGCTTCAAGTAAATGACTTGAAAGTAAAAGCATAATGAATAAGAGTTAGTCATTGGTTAGTCAAATGTTAGTGTTGAGTTTTAATTGATTAAGTCATTCTTTAGAGAATATTCAACCATTCATTCACAAGTATGGATCCTTAAACCAAGACATCTTCCATGAGAAGGGCTCCAACTAGGATAATTCAACAAGTATGCCACTAGCTCCCATGAAATGAAAAAAAGGTCAAGTCTCCACACAATTCCATGAAGAATGGGAGACTTACAATCTCATTTACTAGAATGCTATGCCTTGAGGGTCAAATTTAGCTCTATCTTAAGCAATCGTAATTGGACTTATATAGAAGTCACAACTATCTGAGGTCGGGCAATAAAATATAGGTGTTAATGCATGTTAGAGCTTTGGTACAAAGAGCCAAACTCCTAAAACATACCACACACTAAAAAAGGGAGGGACCTATCTTAGTCATACTTGTATTGATTCATCTGATACAAGGTCATTGATGAATTAATTAACCTTTAGACATTAGAGATTTCATTGGTCAAATGGGGGAATGGGAAAGAATAGGGATGAAGATGAAGAGATAGGGGAAGATAGAAGCACAAATTAATCATGAGAGAAATTTCATCAAATCAAAACCATCCATTCATTTTGGGAGATCAAATGTACATTTCATCAATCCCCTAAATCCAATGGTTTTGATCCAATAAAAGTCAAATCAACCATGACCAAGGCCCAAACAGAAAACCAAACATCACAAGACCATAAAATGGCTCAACAATATTTTTAAACATTTAATCAATTAAAAATCACATTAAAAATAAATTAAAATACATTTTAATTTGGTCAAAACCTAAAATCCCTTCAAAACACAAAATAAATGGCCAAGGGATTTATCCTATGTCAAACAAGGTCAAGGGACCTTAGACAAAAAAATCATGATTTTTCAAAGGTCGGAAGTATTTTTAAACAATTAAAAATATACATAAAACACGTAATTCTTGAAAAATACCAAAATCAATCCAAAAAATAATTTTAATTCAGAATATAGAAGAGAAAAATATTTAAAGATTTTTGGTGAAATTCCCATTTTTTTTTGGATTAAAAATGGATTTATTATGAGTTAAACAAAATAACACATTTAAATGAAAAATCAGAAAATATGGAAAATTTGGGGCTATCAGATCTCCCTCATTAATTGAGGTGGCATATCTGATGGTCAAGCGCGCACGTTTTACAAACACCTCAGTCAACTGCGCCACACACATGGTAATCAAAAGCAAGGGCCATGATTAGAACATTTTAAATGGATCAAAAGGTTGAGAGAGTGCCAACGCACCACCGGAGCCCTAGCTACGGTCTTCTTCTCTGGTGGACCTCACTGGACTGGTCCACCGCAAACCTTCACCAAAATGAAAAACAAGGACATGGTTTTAAAGAAAAAATTCTCGGGAGCTCGAATTTGGCCGCAAGTTTCTCCAATTCCAAGTATATTGAAAGATACAGGGATTTGGATTTTGAGGATCATGAACTGAGTTGCTTCGATTTGACCTCAAAGCAACTTAATCTTCTTGCCTACATAGGTAGGACTTCAGCAAACCAACAATCAATCAAAATGGATGAGAAATGAGGGAGAATTGAAGAAGAGAAGTTTCTAAAATCTCACCTTCGGGGAGCTTCAAATCAGCTTGATCTTGCTTCCGATTTGGCTTGGCTTTACTCTAGAAACTTGCAGGAGATGATATTGATGATTAAAAAGCTTGGACTATTGGAGTTTCAATTCCAAAACAGAATGAGAACTGAAACTCCATTTCTTAAGAAATCTTCAAGATTATCCTTTCAACGAGGTTTGGGGAAGAAGGGGGTCGAAGATTGGGCAAGAGGATCCTCATTCTGATCACCAAGGTCATTATAGCCATGTTCATTGCTTTTCACACACTTCCAATCTTTGTCCAAAAATAGAAATCTAAAGTGCATGCTTACATGGGCGTGTAATAGGCTCATGAGATGATGTAATCAGGTCCAAAAATGATCATGAATGAAGCTGAAAGTCTAACATGAGGCCATGCATTTGTAGTTGAGAAATGATCATGTGATTCATCCAAATGGAACCATGAAGAGTAACCATGAGCAAGTCATTCAAATATTCTCCAAATGAGGTAATCTTGGACTTTTTGGAAAGGCGACATCAAGGGGAACAACTTTCATGTTGAACATTTTCTATTTGAAGCTTGAATCATGATGAATTTTGAGGTGGAAGTTTGAGAAATCAAACATCATTGAAATTTTTCTAAGTACCAAGTCAAATATCCACTTCTTCCACCTTGAATAACTTTTTATATGAGCTTGAAATGGTA
Source organism: Lathyrus oleraceus (assembly GCF_024323335.1). Lineage (NCBI taxonomy): Eukaryota > Viridiplantae > Streptophyta > Magnoliopsida > Fabales > Fabaceae > Lathyrus > Lathyrus oleraceus. Next base: position 335,232,823 of record NC_066583.1, read on the forward strand.
AAAGTTCCTTCATCAATGTTGTATCTCTTTCAATCCTGCATTTTAGAAGTTGAGGAATATTGCTTGTTCAATGGTAATGGCCCAAAATGACCTTTAATGTTTCCTCTTGGCACATGCCCTTGTAAGTTGAATTTGAAGTTTCTCAAAGAATAAAAGTTGGAGAGGACATATTGAAATTGATCATGAAACTTGGATGGCCTTCATATCATAAACATTTAGCAAGTTATGGTCCTTGGAAGTTGACCTCCTAACTAGGGTTCAGACAAAATGACCTATAATGTTTCACCATAAAAAAATCACTTTCCAAGCAAAAATAGCTCTTGATATCAACATGAAAGTTGTTTGTAATGTCATATGGAGTAATTTTTCTCTTCGAATCATTTTCATATGAAACAAATTGTAGGAGATAGGGTCTAGGGAACCCCAGTTTTGACCAGTTGACTTTCTCTGGTCAACCATTTTGATCCAACTTCCAAACTTGAAGTTCTATTGATCTTTGGGACTTATGGAGGATCATATATGCATAAGATAATGTAATATAAAGTATACCTTGAAATATTTGATAAAATGTTAAACAAAATTCCTGAGGAAGTCACACAAGATACCTAGATGAATTAGGGATTCCAAGGCAAACAAGCTTCAAACTCTTGATGATTTCTTGATCAAAATAATAAGTGAAGAAAATAGGGATCCATATATGATATCTAGACCCAATTTTAACCCTTTATTTATTGATCTCTTTGCATTGAGGGTCTCAAACCCTAGATGTGAACTTGATGAGGCATGGGTGGAAACACACACTACCTACAAAAGAAGTAAATCTATACATAAACATATTTTTGGAATTTTGGTTAGTAAGTAATGGAAAACAAGGTATGATATAGTCAAATGTGCTTGGTGATCTCTCCCAATGCAAACCTAATGAATGAGGGGTAAGGAGGATGTCAAGGTGTGATCCCAAAGCCAATGCATGTGATGAGATAGCATGAGGGATCTTAGGTTCAAAATTGGGGTCTTACAAACATCCAAAATAATGATTTGGATCAGGCTTGGTGCACTGTCAAAGATCTAGAGAAGACTGTTGAATTGTCTAACGCAATGAATAAAGCAACCAGAGAAGATTATGAGGCTCAAATCCTAGAACTAAGGAACACTATCAAGGAATGCAAAGATCATTTATCCTGTGAAAAGATAAATAAGAAGAAGATATATCGAAGGTATTTGCACGAGCAATTCCAACTAGGAAGGGCTTGTGAACAAGTCAAGAATCTTAAGAATGAGATTTATGATCAAGCTTACCAAGAGTTGAAGAACAACTGCAAGTATTGTGAAGACAAGTGCTTAAGGGGAGCAACTCTTATGGCTCAGACAGATGGTATCATAAAGAATCTAAAAACTCTCTACACCGATTGGAAAAACAAATATGTAAATATGGTTGTGCTGACAAACTTTACCCTCAAAGACTTCCCCGAGAAGCTAAAAGAGGCAGATCTGATCATGTGCCCGAAAAATACCCCCCAAGAAGTCTTTAACTTTGTGAAGTTTTACAAGAAGACTATGGCAGAACTCATCACCGACATTGAGGCACTCTGCAAGACTCAAGGGGTCACTTTTAGGGTTGATTTGTAATTTACATTACTTCTAATTCAAGAAGTTTGTCTTTTCCATTTCCTTGTACTTGTTTGTTTCCCAAAAGAATGAATGAATGAGGTTTTTTGTGTTTCCACCTTTTGTGTGCTTGTATTTTTTATTACAATACCAAATGTCTAAACGTTCCTTGCAATAAATAACACAACAACTAAGAGCTTTGCCCATAAAAAAGCATCCATGCATGATTCTGCATAACATAAAGCAAAACAAACAAAAAAACTTACCACTTGGCATTTTTCCATCCAGAACTTGCAAACTAGCTTCTTGACATCAACATTGCACCCGAAGAGATCAAAGATCACTCATGGACCAGCTATAACATAATCAAGTTATCTTGAGGGAAGAGATGTCCAACATGCATTCTCAGATGGGGAAAATGATAGAGTCAATACAAGTTGTGGCTAAAGGACAAGAGGCCATTACTAGAGGTTAGGAGGAAATGTGTCAAGCCAACCTACAAGCTGCTACTACCAACACGCATATTCCTACACCTGCCACTCCTACCGTACAAACCCCCATGGGCACACCTATGGGCAATTACCCACCTGTGGGAGAAGGTCCAGTAAACCCAAATGTTATACCTGCTTTCAGTCCTCCCGTCATTGAGGTTGATAATCAAGACGATGCTTTCTTTGTTTTAAGGGATAAGTCGGTCTTCGACGCTTTTGGGCTAGCAAATGTTGAGATGGAAAATAAGGTATGTGCCATAACAGAAAAGATGAGGGCAATGGAGGGGTCCAATACTTTTGGGTTGGATGCTGCTGAAATGTGCCTAGTACCAGACATCCAAATACATGCTAAGTTCAAAGTTTCAGACTTCGAAAAGTACAAGGGAATCAGTTGTTCTAGATGATGAGAAGCTACTTATGCACTTCTTACAAGTTAGTCTCAGTGGGCTTCATTGGAATGGTACATGCAGTTGGAGAATACGTTTATTCGAACCTGGATGAAGCTAGCTGAAGCATTCCTCAAACATTATCAGTACAATATGGACATGGCTTCAAACTGTACTCAGCTCCAAAATCTCACTCATAAATCTTATGAAACTTTTAAGAAGTACGCTCAATGTTTGAGGGAGTTAGCTGCAAGAGTGAAACCTCCTCTGCTGGAGCGGGAACTCGTGGATATATTTATGGGAAATCTTTAAGGGTCGTACTTAGATAGGATTTTAGGGAGTACTCCTCTAATTTTTCAGACCTAGTTCTTGTCGGTGAAAGAATTGAGAATATGATTAAGATGGGAAATACAAAAAAGGTATAAGAGAAGATTTGACCTTGTCCCAATGTCGTAAGGTCGTTTGCTTCCTTATTTGTGTCGTACCCCAAATTTTGACCACTATTTCTTTCTTGTTATTGACTAAGAATCTAGGTCATTGACATGCTCATGACCCTTTATAAGGCATCTAGTCAACCCCAATGACCTAAAAAGTCAAAGGGGGCCATTTTAATATTTTAGTCTCTCTTAAGGATTTGTTTTAATTCAGGGATGTTGCTTGGAACGTAATAATTTGGGGAGTTATGCTAGAGGGATATTACTATTGGTAACTAGGATATTTTGTCTTACTAAAACACATTAGTAAAAACTAATAATTAGGGGGATTATTTATTTTACTAGTATGGATAGAATATATTATAATAATGTCATTAGTTAAATGGGGATATGTTAATATTAGTATTATTTTTATATTAATATTAAGTTATATTCTTATTATTTAGAAATAGATTAATATTGGAATTACTTAGGGTTAAATTAATTTTTTATTAATCAAATTATTATTTATTGATATATTATTTAATTAGGGTCATAATGGGGTTATTAGAGCATAATATTAGTATTAATATTATTACTAATATTAATATTATCATGAAATTATTATTAAGATTATTATTATATACTTGCTAATGCTATTTAGTTTCAAATGAATGGAATGACCTAGTTGGTTTCAAAAAGAAGTATAAGGAGTTACAAAAGGAAATGTCATGAGTTTGAATCTCATATTTCTTATTTTTAGTGTTTTTTTCCTTTTATTTATTTTTCTTTACTTCTAACTTTTCTATTTTATTTTCAAATCATAAAAAATCACAATAGATTTTTTTATCATTTAATTAATAGTTTTCGTATTTGTTATTAATTCCTTTTTTTAAATATATATTTTTTATGCATAAAATATCAAAAAATCAAAATCTTTTATCATTATTAGATTATTAGATTGTTTTCATTTATTTAAATATTTTTTTATTCTTTATTTATCTAAATTCACAAAGTCATTAATTCATCCAGATTCATTAGTTTGAGCTCTAAGAAATATGTACAATCAGGTTAAGTGAAAAATTTCCTAAACAGTTCAATTTCATTTAATTTTATAACCTAATTTATCTATAAATAACGCCTATGTTCTACACTTTTTCTCATCCACAGTTTACAAAAATCATATATCCTAAAGTTATTGTTCTTCACATCGAAGAACAACAACTCTAAAACCCTGATTTAAGCCTCAACCCTCCCTGCGATCCAATTTCCAGCAAGCAATCTCGCAATCAAAGAAACCCTGATTTAAGCCTCAACCCTCCCTGCGATCCAATTTCCAGCAAGCAATCCCGCAATCAGAGAAAAGAGAAGAGGAGTTATAAGGAATTCGAGGCAAAAAGAGAAAGAAAGAGGAACTGCACCTTTGCGCAAAACCAAGGAAATCATCCTCCTTGTAGGTTGGTACTTCATTCATGTTTATATCTTTACAATAAAATTTGGTTGTTGTTGTTGTGCCTTGTTGTCTTAGTTTATTCATATAATGCTTATGATAATAACTTATTTAAAAACACATAATCATGTTCTAAATAAATCCAAAAAAAAATCATATAACAACTTTTTAATAACATGAAGCACTTTGTAAAAATTTATTTTATTTTTCCTTTCAATTTTTTAATGTCACGAAGCAAATCATTTAAAAATAATTTTTTCTTTTAAATCAATTTTTTTAACTAATATCATGAAACAAAAAATCAAATTAACCTTTTTAACTAATATCACAAATAACCTTTCTTTAACAAATACCTTGAATTAAAATAAATTTTTAAACATGAATTAAAGTTTTTTAACGAAATCATAATATATTCAAATCTAAAAAACTATTACCTTGGTTAAGTTTCAAATCCAAACCTCATATTTTCTTTCAAGTTAAACCCAAACCATATTTTAAATAATCTAAAAGACAATTTTAAACCTTTAAACAAATATCACAAACATTCTTAACAAATATTATAAAATCTATATCATAATTTTTTTTTAAACTAACAACATCCTGTTTCAAAACTACGAAATTTTTCAATAAAATATATAGCCAGATTATACTAATAAAACTAAAAAAATTAATTTTTAGTTATTTATGATTTATATTAAGAAAAAATTGGGAGTTCTTTAGTTCCTAACTAATAATAAGATAAAATAAATATCTTATTTCCAAATAATAATTATAATCAATATTGAACGAAAATACAAAAAAAAAGTATGTAATAAGGGTTGAGATTATGATTAATTCTATAATTAAGCATATTGAAATTAATGATTAATTTTTAAATTGGTTAATATAAATAATATATAAAAATGAGTTAATTATGGGATATTAGTCAATTAGGATTAGTTTATGGGATAATGTTTGGGACCAAAAAAAATTGGGATAAGGGATATAACCCTTGGATTTATATAATTATCCTTTTAATTTAATTTCTTAAATAAACTAATAATTATATTTTTGTCAATAATTAATTGGGATAAATTTAGGGATAATGAGATAAAATTATGGAATAAAACCCTAGAATTTTAAGGGATGAAAATTTATGGGATAATTATGGGATAATTTTTGGGACAATAAATATGGATAAATTTTTGGGATTTTAGGGATAAAAAATTAGGGATAAGGGACATAATTCTTGGGTTTATATAATTATCATTTTAATTTATTTTCTTAAATAAACTAATAATTATATTTTTGTAAATAATTAATTGGGATAATTTGAGGGATAATATGATATAAAATTATGGGATAAAATTCTAGGGTTTTAAAGGATAAAAATTTATGGGATAACAATGGGATGATTTAGGGATAACTTTGAGATAATTTTGGAGATAATAAATAGAGATAACTTTTAGGATTTTAGGGATAAGAGATATAAACCTTGGATTGATATAATTACCTTTTTAATTTATTTTCTTAAATAGACTAATAACTATATTTTTAAAAATAATTAATTGGGATAATTTTAGGTATTATATGATATAAAGTTATGAGATAATTACTCTTTTATATAATTACCCTTTTAATTTATTTTTTTAAATAAATTAATAATTATATTTTTACAAATAATTAAATGGGATAAAAATTTGTAATTATTTTAAGAGACAAAAACAAGGGTTAAATCAAGGGACAAATATCAGGGATAAGAGACATGGTCTTTGAGATTATATAATTAAACTTTTAATATGATTGTTAAAATAACTATATATATAATATCACTATGGGTTTACTTTCTTAAATTAAAATAGTTATATTTTTTTTCAATCAATCAAAAGGGGTATGTCATATAAATATATAATATAATGAGGATAATCTTGAGATAAATCTCTAAGAAACTTTTAGGGTTTAAGGGATAAAAAAAATTAGCGATAAGGGATATAATATTTGAGTTTATATAATTACCTTTTAATTTATTTTCTGAAATAAATTAATAATTATATTTTTGCAAATAATCAATTGGGATAAAATCAATCTAAACTCACCTCAAACTATAAGTCCTCTGTCCTAGTGCATTGAGATATTTTTCAAAATTAATTACTTCTCCGCCCCCGATGCGTGAGAACTTTCAAAGGATAAAAATAATCAACCAACCAACAGTTTTTAAGACGAACTACGAGGCTCTGATCCTTTAATAAATTTGGGGGTACATAGACATAGAGTTGTAAGACTCTAGCGAGTATAACAATAAATAACAATTTTTAGGGCTTCCCTTATTAAAAATATAAAACATTTTTGTAAATAAATAAATAATTAAACAATTAATAAACATTAAAGCAGACATTCCTTAGAAACACCCTAACCCTAGAATTAAAGGAGGATCCCATTGAGTACAATGGAGGTAAGGGGTGCATAACACCTTTCCTTTACTTAATCGACTCTCGAACCTAGCATCTCACCCTTAGTTTATAGGTTTTATCATTATTTCCCTATTCCTTAGGAGCAGATAAATGATGATGATGAATCTGTAATTTTCCAGCCGCGACAATTTGTTACACTGATCTTTGGTGCAGCTAAGAGAGCTAGGACACCTCCATCAATCCTCCCTCCTGGTTATAACGTGAATGCTCGGTGTGAGTTCCATTTTGGGGCACCAGATCATTCTGTTGAAAACTGTAACACCCCGATAAAAATAAGATAATTATTTAATTTAAGTTAATATTATATTTATTAATTTAATTAAATAATTGGAATTATTGGATTATTATTATTATTATTATTGGAATAATAATTATTGGAAAATATATATAAGTTGGAAATAAGGAAAAAGAGTTCCATTTTGGTAAAAAGAGTTTTCACGTGAAAACAGAGAAGCGGCTGAAAAGAGGAAAAGGGCAAAGAGGCAGAGCAAGAGGAAGAAGGTTGGAGAAGAGAAAAGCTTAAAGCTTAAAGATTCGCCCGATTAACTCAGGTAAGGGGGGTTTATCGTCGTTTAATGGGTATTATGGGTTAACATGTAATGGGTAGTGATAAACCGTTGAATTGACCCTAATTGGGATGTTGGATGCTGAAAAATTGTGATGAATAAACTGTGTTAAGCCGTAGTTGAATCTGTAATTGGATGGGTAGTGATTTTCCGAACGTATAGCTTTTTACGGAATCGGAATCGGAGGTCCGGAAGTCCTCCAACGGCGGAAAATGCGGAGAATTCTGCATTCTGCTTCGTGTTAGCGCAGGAACAGCTTTCTGTCTTGCGTTAACCGGTTAACCCAGGGTGTTAACCGGTTAACACTGTTATGAATTGTGAAAATTTGCTGTTTTGTCTGCGTTAACCGGTTAACCCAGGGTGTTAACCGGTTAACACTGTTGTGATTTCTGAGATATTGCTGTTCTGTCTGCGTTAACCGGTTAACCCAGGGCGTTAACCGGTTAACACTGTTAAAATTGGCCAGGAAGCGTGTTCTGTCCTGCGTTAACCGGTTAACCCAGGGCGTTAACCGGTTAACACTGTTGGAAATTGGAAAAATTGATATTTAATGTTGTGAACATAATTGGTGATTGGCCTATATCGGTGTGTAATATAGTAGGGATTATTTCCCGTTGTTTTGAGTAGGATAGGTATTAGTAGAGTGTGCTAATACTGTGACTGAATTATTTGGCATGACATAATATGATTATGTGATAAATATGCTGATGATGTGTGAAAATATGCATAATGTTGTGAATGTATATATTATGTATGTAATTGTGGATGGACTGTTTTATGGCTTAGAGTGTGAGCATATGTCCATTGTGGATTGTTGTTGATGTTGCATGCTAGGTGATTTGGCATAGCATAATGTGGCCTTTATGGTGATAGCTAATTCCCATGGTGAGGAATTAGTGATGTTAGTCATTTTGGACTGTTGTTGATGTTTGCATGCTAGGTGATTAGCGTGCATAGCATGGCCCTTGGGGTGGTAGCTAATTCCCATGGTGAGGAATTAGTGATGTGAGTCACTAGGTCTCAAATGAGTGGGACTAGTGAGCTTGGTAGCCGTACCTGGATTTGGTCGGTGAAGTTGAACTATATGTTCACGAATAGTCGGTACCGCATGCATGGAGTCTCATTGCATAATGTATGTATTGTGTATAATATGAATGGATGTGTTCCAATATTATACGTGTGTTTTGATGTTGATGTTGAGTATGATTATGAGTATGAGTTGATGTTGCCGTTACTGAATGTGTGATGTAATTAGGGTGATTAATGTGTTATTTACTTAGCATTACATGATATTTTATAATGCTTTTTAGATCGATTGAGGAACTCACCCTTACAACTATTTTTCAGGTAACGAGCAGTGATTGAGTAGGAGCTAGTGCTTGAAGTCTAGTGTAGTTCCTTAGTGGGTCATGCTCTGGTAGATGTAACATCGGGATGGGATGTTTTAAATGTTTTATTGTTGGTTGTGAACCAGTTTACATGTAATATGCTACATGTTTGCATGATTGATTTGATTTCTATCCGCTGCGAATTATGCAATGTTTATTTTGATTAAATAAAGAGCATGACAGTTATTTTGGTGAATGGTGTGAAGTGATTGTGTGACACCCTTAATTGCATATTTACTCTGATTGATATATGTTGTTATTTTAATTAAATATTTGGGGTATTTTAGAAGGGTGTTATATTAGTGGTATCAGAGCATAGTCGGTCGAGTCGAGTCGTAATTATTCTGTTTCCCTGTACGGGATAGGTGTTGTGTAATCCTATCAGTACTTATTGTTTAGTTTGTTGGGTTTTCAGAATAGAGATGGCTGGAAGAGGTAGAGACGATGTTGCGATTGCTGAGGCTCTGGGTATGCTAGCTGGAGTACTTGGGGGAAATCCGAATGTTGTGGGAATGGGAGCTGCTCGTCAACTGAGTGAGTTCCAGAAGAACAATCCTCCAATGTTCAAGGGAGCATACGATCCAGATGGCGCTCAGAAGTGGTTAAAGGAGATCGAGAGGATCTTCCGAGTGACTGAGTGTGCCGATAACCAGAAGGTCAGGTTCGGTACGCATATGCTGTCAGAAGAAGCAGATGATTGGTGGGTTGCTACCCGCACTGAGTTGGAATCTGCTGGGAATGCTGAGATCACTTGGGCTGTGTTCAGAGAGAGATTCCTGAGGAAGTATTTTCCAGAGGATGTTAGAGGAAAGAAAGAGATAGAGTTCTTAGAATTGAAGCAGGGCAACCGGTCTGTTACTGAGTATGCTGCTAAGTTCACAGAACTGTCGAAGTATTACACTCCCTATGATGAGGCTACTGGGGAATTCTCGAAATGTGTGAAGTTTGAGAACGGGTTACGTCCCGAGATCAAGCAGGCTATTGGATATCAACGGATTAGAGTGTTTTCTGATTTGGTTGACTGTTGCAGGATTTTTGAACAGGATACCAAAGCCAGAGCGGAGAGCTATCAGCAGAGGGTTGATAGGAAAGGCAAGAATCAGAATGATCGTGGGAAACCGTATGCAGCTGGCAAAGGTTTCCAGAGACAGAGTGGGATGAAGAGGCCTAGTGGGGGAGACTCCAGTGCCCCTGCTAAGTGTTACAGATGTGGTCAGGCTGGACATCGTTTCCATGAGTGTACCAGTGCTGAGAAGAAGTGTTTCAAGTGTGGCAAAGGTGGTCACTTGGCTGCAGAGTGCCGGTTGAAGACTATGACTTGTTTCAACTGTGGAGAGGTGGGTCATATTAGCCCACAGTGTCCTAAGCCGAAGAAAGAGAACCAGTCGGGAGGCAAGGTCTTTGCTTTATCGGGTTCTGAGACTTTTGCAGATGATCGTTTGATCCGAGGTACGTGTTATATTAATGGCTTTCCTCTTGTAGCTATTATTGACACAGGTGCGACTCATTCCTTTATATCTTTGGATTGTGCTGTGAAACTTAAGTTAGAGATATCTGAGATGCATGGAAGTATGGTGATTGATACTCCTGCGAAGGGTTCAGTGACTACTACTTCAGTTTGTTTAAATTGTCCTTTGAGTATTTTTGGTAGAGACTTTGGGATGGACCTAGTGTGTCTTCCACTTGTGCAGATTGATGTTATTCTGGGTATGAACTGGTTGGTGTTTAACCGAGTCTATATCAATTGTTTTGATAAGACTGTGATCTTTCCTGAGATTGAGGAAGGGAAGAGTTTGTTTCTATCTGCAAGGCAGGTGAATGAAGCAGTAGCAGATGGGGCAGAGTTGTTTATGTTGTTAGCGACTTTGGAGGCTAAAGATAAACTGGTGATTTGCGATTTAGCCGTGGTGTGTGATTTTCCTGATGTGTTTCCTGAAGAAGTGAATGAATTACCGCCAGAGCGTGAAGTTGAGTTCTCGATTGATTTGGTACCTGGCACTAGGCCGGTGTCGATGGCTCCGTACCGTATGTCTGCTGTTGAGTTAGCTGAATTGAAGAGTCAGCTGGAAGATCTGTTGGATAAGAAATTTATTCGTCCGAGTGTGTCACCGTGGGGTGCACTAGTGTTATTGGTTAAGAAGAAAGAAGGTACTATGAGGTTGTGTGTGGACTACAGGCAACTGAATAAAGTGACGATCAAGAATCGGTATCCTTTGCCGAGGATTGATGATTTGATGGATCAGTTGGTTGGTGCGAGTGTGTTCAGCAAAATAGATTTGAGATCGGGTTATCATCAGATACGTGTGAAAACTGAGGATATTCAGAAGACTGCTTTCAGAACAAGGTATGGACATTATGAGTATTCTGTAATGCCTTTTGGTGTGACTAATGCGCCTGGAGTATTTATGGAGTATATGAATAGGATTTTCCATTCGTACCTAGATCAGTTTGTTGTGGTGTTTATTGATGATATTTTGGTGTATTCGAAATCTGAAGAAGAGCATGCTGAGCATTTGAGAGTGGTTTTAGGAGTTCTACGAGAAAAGAAGTTGTTTGCTAAACTGTCAAAGTGTGAATTTTGGTTAGAAGAGGTTAGTTTTCTTGGTCATGTGATTTCAAGAGATGGTGTTGTTGTTGATCCTTCTAAGATAGAAGCGGTATCTAAGTGGGAAGCTCCGAAGTCAGTTTCTGAGATAAGGAGTTTTCTTGGTTTGGCTGGTTATTATAGGAAGTTCATCGAGGGATTTTCTAAGTTGGCGTTACCGTTGACGATGTTGACTAGAAAGGGGCAAGCGTTTGTTTGGGACTCAAAATGTGAAGAAGGTTTCCAAGAGTTAAAGAGAAGGTTGACTACTGCTCCTATTCTGATATTACCGAGTCCGTCAGAACTATTTGAGGTTTACTGTGATGCTTCATTGTTGGGTTTGGGTGGTGTGTTGATGCAGAATAAGCAGGTTATAGCTTATGCTTCGAGACAGCTGAGGGTTTATGAGAGGAACTATCCGACACACGATTTAGAGTTGGCAGCCGTGGTATTTGTTCTGAAGTTATGGAGGCATTACTTGTACGGGTCAAGATTTGAGGTTTTCAGTGACCATAAAAGTTTAAAGTATTTGTTTGATCAGAAAGAGCTGAATATGAGACAGAGGAGATGGTTAGAGTTTCTGAAGGATTATGACTTTGGTTTGAATTACCATCCGGGTAAAGCAAACATAGTGGCTGATGCATTGAGTCGGAAATCATTGCATATGTCTATGTTAATGGTTAAGGAATTGGATTTAATTGAGCAGTTTAGAGACTTGAATTTGGTGTGTGAGAGTACTCACAATAGTGTTAAACTGGGAATGTTGAAGTTAACGAGTGGTATTCTGGATGAGATTAGAGAGGGTCAGAAATCCGATGTGCTTTTTGTGGACAAGTTGACTCTAGTGAATCAAGGTCAAGGTGGTGAATTCAGAGTTGATGAGAATGGTGTTTTGAAATTTGGTAATCGGGTGTGTATTCCGGATGTTACCGAGCTTAAGAAGAGTATTCTTGAGGAAGGACATCGTAGTGGCCTGAGTATTCATCCTGGGGCTACGAAGATGTATCATGATTTGAAAAAGTTATTTTGGTGGCCGGGAATGAAAAGAGAAATTGCGAGTTTTGTTTATTCTTGTTTGACTTGTCAGAAGTCAAAGGTTGAGCATCAGAAGCCGTCTGGGCTAATGCAACCGTTGGCTATTCTAGAGTGGAAGTGGGATAGTATCAGTATGGATTTTGTTTCTGGTTTACCGAGGACAAGTAAGAATTTTGAAGCTATTTGGGTGATTGTAGACAGATTGACGAAATCGGCTCATTTCATTCCGATCAGAATGGATTATCCGTTAGAGAGATTAGCCGAGTTGTATATTGAGAAGATTGTAAGTTTGCATGGTATTCCGTCGAGTATTGTTTCGGACAGAGATCCTAGATTTACATCGAAGTTCTGGGAAGGTTTGCAGAGGGCTTTGGGAACTAAGCTGAGATTGAGTTCTGCATATCATCCGCAGACTGATGGTCAGACTGAGAGGACGATTCAGTCACTGGAGGATCTTTTGAGAGCTTGTGTTTTGGAAAAGGAGGTGCTTGGGATTGTTATTTGCCTTTGATTGAGTTTACCTACAACAATAGTTTTCATTCGAGCATTGGTATGGCACCGTTTGAAGCTTTGTATGGTAGGAGATGTCGGACACCTTTATGTTGGTATGAGTCCGGTGAGAGTGCTGTGGTTGGACCGGAGATTGTTCAACAAACTACGGAAAAGATTAAGATGATTCAGGAGAAGATGAGAATTGCTCAGAGTCGTCAGAAGAGTTATCACGACAAGAGGAGAAAGTCACTTGAGTTTCAATAGGGAGATCATGTGTTTCTTCGTGTTACTCCGATAACTGGTGTTGGTCGAGCTTTGAAGTCGAAGAAGTTGACACCTCGATTTATTGGTCGTTATCAGATTTCGGAGAGGATAGGGGAGGTAGCCTATCGTATCGCTTTACCGCCGTCACTTGCGAATTTGCATGAGGTTTTTCATGTGTCTCAGTTGAGGGGGTACATTCCTGATCCGTCGCATGTAGTCCAAATAGATGATGTACAGGTGAGAGATAACCTGACTGTTGAAACATCACCTATGAGGATCGAGGATCGAGAATTGAAGCAGTTGCGGGGTAAAGAGATTGCTTTGGTAAAGGTAGCTTGGGGAGGACCAGCAGGTGGCAATGTGACTTGGGAACTTGAGAGTCAGATGAAGGAGTCTTATCCGGAGTTATTCGCTTGAGGTATGTTTTCGAGGACGAAAACTCTTTTAGTGGGGGAGAGTTATAACACCCCGATAAAAATAAGATAATTATTTAATTTAAGTTAATATTATATTTATTAATTTAATTAAATAATTGGAATTATTGGATTATTATTATTATTATTATTGGAATAATAATTATTGGAAAATATATATAAGTTGGAAATAAGGAAAAAGAGTTCCATTTTGGTAAAAAGAGTTTTCACGTGAAAACAGAGAAGCGGCTGAAAAGAGGAAAAGGGCAAAGAGGCAGAGCAAGAGGAAGAAGGTTGGAGAAGAGAAAAGCTTGAAGCTTAAAGATTCGCCGGATTAACTCAGGTAAGGGGGGTTTATCGTCGTTTAATGGGTATTATGGGTTAACATGTAATGGGTAGTGATAAACCGTTGAATTGACCCTAATTGGGATGTTGGATGCTGAAAAATTGTGATGAATAAACTGTGTTAAGCCGTAATTGAATCTGTAATTGGATGGGTAGTGATTTTCCGAACGTATAGCTTTTTACGGAATCGGAATCGGAGGTCCGGAAGTCCTCCAACGGCGGAAAATGCGGAGAATTCTGCATTCTGCTTCGTGTTAGCGCAGGAACAGCTTTCTGTCTTGCGTTAACCGGTTAACCCAGGGTGTTAACCGGTTAACACTGTTATGAATTGTGAAAATTTGCTGTTTTGTCTGCGTTAACCGGTTAACCCAGGGTGTTAACCGGTTAACAATGTTGTGAACATAATTGGTGATTGGCCTATATCGGTGTGTAATATAGTAGGGATTATTTCCCGTTGTTTTGAGTAGGATAGGTATTAGTAGAGTGTGCTAATACTGTGACTGAATTATTTGGCATGACATAATATGATTATGTGATAAATATGCTGATGATGTGTGAAAATATGCATAATGTTGTGAATGTATATATTATGTATGTAATTGTGGATGGACTGTTTTATGGCTTAGAGTGTGAGCATATGTCCATTGTGGATTGTTGTTGATGTTGCATGCTAGGTGATTTGGCATAGCATAATATGGCCTTTATGGTGGTAGCTAATTCCCATGGTGAGGAATTAGTGATGTTAGTCATTTTGGACTGTTGTTGATGTTTGCATGCTAGGTGATTAGCGTGCATAGCATGGTCCTTGGGGTGGTAGCTAATTCCCATGGTGAGGAATTAGTGATGTGAGTCACTAGGTCTCAAATGAGTGGGACTAGTGAGCTTGGTAGCCGTACCTGGATTTGGTCGGTGAAGTTGAACTATATGTTCACGAATAGTCGGTACCGCATGCATGGAGTCTCATTGCATAATGTATGTATTGTGTATAATATGAATGGATGTGTTCCAATATTATACGTGTGTTTTGATGTTGATGTTGAGTATGATTATGAGTATGAGTTGATGTTGCCGTTACTGAATGTGTGATGTAATTAGGGTGATTAATGTGTTATTTACTTAGCATTACATGA
Organism: Lathyrus oleraceus; assembly: GCF_024323335.1. Taxonomy (NCBI): domain Eukaryota; kingdom Viridiplantae; phylum Streptophyta; class Magnoliopsida; order Fabales; family Fabaceae; genus Lathyrus; species Lathyrus oleraceus. The sequence continues at coordinate 335,247,838 of NC_066583.1, forward strand.
TATTTTATAATGCTTTTTAGATCGATTGAGGAACTCACCCTTACAACTATTTTTCAGGTAACGAGCAGTGATTGAGTAGGAGCTAGTGCTTGAAGTCTAGTGTAGTTCCTTAGTGGGTCATGCTCTGGTAGATGTAACATCGGGATGGGATGTTTTAAATGTTTTATTGTTGGTTGTGAACCAGTTTACATGTAATATGCTACATGTTTGCATGATTGATTTGATTTCTATCCGCTGCGAATTATGCAATGTTTATTTTGATTAAATAAAGAGCATGACAGTTATTTTGGTGAATGGTGTGAAGTGATTGTGTGACACCCTTAATTGCATATTTACTCTGATTGATATATGTTGTTATTTTAATTAAATATTTGGGGTATTTTAGAAGGGTGTTACAAAAACTGCAAGGCACTAAAGTATAAGGTGCAAGAACTAATCGAGTCCAAGGCCATCACGTTCACTACGAATGGTCCAAATGTGAATAACAATCCTATGCCTCCATATAACAAACCTACAGTAAACATGGTAAAAGAAGTTGAAGGAAGGAAGCTGGTGTCCAAGGTGGACGATTTGAAAACTCATTTGTTTGATGTTAAGAAATAATTACTGATGAATAAGTTGTCTCCCAATTGTGACACTACTTGTGAGTGTTGTTTGATGAATCCACAAACTTGCGAAGTCTTGAGAGCTGGTGTGCAAAAACCGATGGATCAATGGGTTGTATTATTAGAGCATCTGTCTACGATTGAAGAAGTTGCAACTTTGGAAATTCCTTATGATCAAACTCAGCCACTGGAAATCCCTTATGACTTGACTGCAATGGCAATATCAGTTAACCTGATCACTCCTCTAACAATCAGTGTGCCTACTCCTTTCTCGTATGAAAATACAAAGGAAGTTCTATGGAACTATGACTCTGCGGTTTATGTACATGGACGAAAGATAGAGGTTGAATCTTTGGGGTCCAAAGAGTCAAGTGTCAATATTGTTGGGACAGGGAGAGTAACTCAAAGTGGCCGAATATTTTCACTAGTACCTCCCACAAATGACAATGGTGGAACTTCAAACTAAGACAAAGGAAAGTAAGTTGAGAGCAATGAACAAGGGCATGATTCTACTCAATGAGTAACTCCAGTTAGTGAAGTAGAAAAATTCATGCGCATCATCAAGAAGAGTGATTATAAAGTTGTTGATCAGCTCAACCAAACACCATCCAATATCTCGATGTTTTCCTTGTTGATGTGCTCTGAAGCTCATAGGGATGCGCTAGTAAAATTCTTGAGATCAACTCATGTTCCCCAAGAAATTTCAATTTGCCAATTTGAAGGAGTTGTAGGTAACATTGCCTCTAGTATCGGCTTGGGATTCAGTGATGATGAGCTCCCACCTGAGGGAAGAAACCATAACAAAGATTTTTACATCTCCATTGATTGTGTGGACACAATTTTATCCAGAGTTCTGGTGGATACAGGTTCATCTTTGAATGTTCTGCCAAAGAGTTCTTTATCGAAGCTGACCATCAAAGGATTAAAAATGAATCCCGGTGAACTAATAGTGAGAGCTTTTGACGGCTCTAGGAGAATAATAATTGGAGAAGCAGACCTCCCTATTAAGATTAGACCGCATACGTTCTTCATCGCCTTCTATGTGATAGACATTTATCCAGCTTACAATTGTCTTTTGGGACGACCCTGGATTCATTTGGCTGGAGCAGTCACTTTGACTCTCCATAAAAGGCTTAAGTTTCTAATCAATAACAAGATAGTGGTCGTAGAAGGCGAGGAAGACATTATGGTGAGCCACTTAGCATCATTCTGATATGTCGAGGTAGGAGAGGAGATACATGAGACTCCCTTTCAAGCCTTTGAAGTGGTAAGCATGGTGATGGTTCCTCCTGCAAGAGAAGCCAATTTTTTTGAACTTCCCATGGTCTCATGGAAGGACAAAAATACAGTGATCGAGGATGGAAACCTTGAAGGTTGGGGTAGAGTGCTTGAACTTCCAGTGAACAAGGATCATTCTGGTTTGGGATACCATTCCCAACAATCAACTCTGAAGAAGACAATGACAAATGCAACCGAGGGACAGGTGCTCCCACTGCCATACATTTTCACCAGTGTTGGCACCTTGTTGATAGTCAGATTAGTGTGGTGGAAAAGGAGGACAATGTCGCTGACATGATATATTTTGTGTATCAGAAGATTGAAGGCCAATAGCTCACTAATTGGACATCTGTAGAAGTGCCTGAAGTTACAAGGATTGAAGAGTAATTTCCTTTTGTTTTTTCTTTGAAAAAGAACCATGCCCTACCCAAGGCATAAGGAACAACTTGTAGGGTCCCCTATTTTCAAATCAGTTTGTTAATGAAATCATCATTTTGCATTCAAATTGTGTTCCTTATTTTTCATTTATTTTTTATTTATTTCAAAAAAATGGAAATGTTTTCTTTTTTTCTTTTCTAATTTTTCTTCATTTTTTCTCCACTCTTATAAAAATAAAAGCATGAATCATGAATCATGCAGATTCACCTCAATTTCCATTGATAACAATACTGTTATGGTCCCCAATGACTTTGACAATCACACCTATCACACCGATAAAGACTATGAAGAAGATTGTGAACTCCCCGAGGAGCTAGCCAGACTACTACGGCATGAATCAAAAGTCATCCAACCACACTAGGAATCAGTAGAAGTTATTAGCCTTGGGACATAAGAGGATGCAAAATAAGTCATAATAGGCACTGTCGTAGAAGATGAAGTGAAGAAAATGTTGATCAAGCTCTTGCAACAGTATATGGATGTGTTTGCATGGTCTTATCAAGACATGCCTGGACTTGACACAGATATTGTATTGCACAAACTACCCCTCAAGGAATATTATCCTCCAATAAAGCAAAAGCTGAGAAGAACTCGACTCGACATGGCAATGAAAATCAAGGAAGATGTTCAAAATCAGCTTGATGCAGGCTTTTTGGAAATAGAAAACTACCGCCAATGGATTGCAAACATTGTACCGGTACCCAAGAAGGATGAAAAAGTGAAAATGTATGTCAATTATAGAGACTTGAATAGAGTAAGCCCAAAGGAAAACTTCCCATTGCATCACATTGATGTATTAATAGACAATACGACTCAGTTATCTATGTTCTCTTTCATGGATGGCTTCTTCGACTACAACCAGATCAAAATGGCCCCGGACGACATGGAAAAGACTACCTTTATCACTCCGTAGGGAACCTTTTGCTACAAGGTTATGCCTTTTGATTTAAAGAATGTTGGCGCAACATATCAACATGTGATGGTGACTCTCTTTCATGATATGACTCATAAAGAGATTGAAGTCTATGTTGAATGTTGATGATATGATTGCAAAATACCAAACTAAAGAGGAACATCTAGTTAATTTGAAAAACTTTTTACACGGCTAAGGAAGTTCATATTTAGGTTAAACCCAAACAAATTCACTTTTGGGGTAAGATCTGACAAGTTACTAGAATTTATCGCCAACCAGCGAGGAATTGAAGTCGATTCTGAAAAGGTGAAATCCATACAAGATATGCCATCACCAAGAACTGAAAAGGAGGTCCGTGGATTCATAGGGAGATTGAACTACATTACCTGATTTATATCTCACCTCAAAGCCACATGCGAGCCAATATTCAAGTTGCTTCATAAAGACCAGGTGGTCGTGTGTAATGATAATTTCCAAAAGGCATTTGAAAAGATCAAAGAATACTTGCAAGAACCACCGATCTTGATGCCTCATATGCCAGAAATGTAACACCCCGATTAAAAATAAGATAATTATTTAATTTAAGTTAATATTATATTTATTAATTTAATTAAATAATTGGAATTATTGGATTATTATTATTATTATTGGAATAATAATTATTGGAAAATATATATAAGTTGGAAATAAGAAAAAGAGTTCCATTTGGTAAAGAAAGGGTTTTTACGTGAAAAGCAGAGAAGCGGCTGAAAAGGGAGAAAAGGGCAAAGAGGCAGAGCAAGAGGAAGAAGGTTGGAGAAGAGAAGAGCTTGAGGCTTAAAGATTGCCGGATTAACTCAGGTAAGGGGGGTTTATCGTCGTTTAATGGGTATTATGGGTTAACATGTAATGGGTAGTGATAAACCGTTGAATTGACCCTAATTGGGATGTTGAATGCTGAAAAATTGTGTTGGATAAGTTGTGTTAAAGCTGTAATTGAATCTGTATTTGTGTGAGTTGTGATTTCTCGAACGTATAGCTTTTTACGGAATCGAAATCGGAGGTCCGGAAGTCCTCCAACGGCGGAAAATGCGGAGAATTCTGCATTCTGCTTCGTGTTAGCGCAGGAACAACTTTCTGTCTTGCGTTAACCGGTTAACCCAGGGTGTTAACCGGTTAACACTGTTATGAATTGTGAAAAATTGTTGTTTTGTCTGCGTTAACCGGTTAACCCAGGGCGTTAACCGGTTAACACTGTTGTGAGTTGTGAAAATATTGTTGTTCTGTCTGCGTTAACCGGTTAACCTAGGGCGTTAACCGGTTAACACTGTTAAAATTGGCCAGGAAGCGTGTTTTGTCCTGCGTTAACCGGTTAACCCAGGGCGTTAACCGGTTAACACTGTTGGAAATTGGAAAAATTGATATTTTAATGTTGTGAACATAATTGGTGATTGGCCTATATCGGTGTGTGATATAGTAGGGATTAGTTCCCGTTGTTTTGAGTAGGATAGGTATTAGTAGAGTGTGCTAATACTGTGATTGAATTATTTGGCATGACATGATATGATTATGTGATAAATATGCTGATGATGTGTGAAAATATGTATAATGTTGTGAATGTATATATTATGTATGTAATTGTGGATGGACTGTTTTATGGCTTAGAGTGTGAGCATAGGTCCATTGTGGATTGTTGTTGATGATGTTGCATTGCTAGGTGAATTAGCGTGCATATTGTGGCCTTTATGGTGGTAGCTAATTCCCATGGTGAGGAATTAGTGAGTAAATCATTGTGGATTGTTGTTGATGTTTGCATGCTAGGTGATTAGCGTGCATAGCATAGCCCTTGGGGTGGTAGCTAATTCCCATGGTGAGGAATTAGTGAGTGAGTCACTAGGTCTCAAATGAGTGGAACTAGTGGGCTTGGTAGCCGTATCTGGATTTGATCGGTGAGGTTGAACTATATGTTCACGAATAGTCGGTACCGCATGCATGGAGTCTCATTGCATAATGTATGTATGGCGTATAATATGAATGGATGTATTCCAATATTATACGTGTGTTTGTGTTGGCATTGAGTATGAGTATGAATTGTGTTGGTATTGAGTATGATATTTGAGTTGATGTACCGTTACTGAATGTGTGGTATGATTAGGGTGATTAATGCGTTATTTACTTAGCATTACATGATATTTTATAATACTTTTTATATCGATTGAGGAACTCACCCTTACAACTATTTTTCAGGTAACGAGCAGTGATTGAGTAGAAGCTAGTGCTTGGATTCTAGTGTAGTCTCCTTAGTGGGTCATGCTCTGATAGATGTAACATCGGGACGGGATGTTTTACCTTGTTGAATAATTTTACATGTAATGTGTTACATGTTTTGCATGATTGATTTGATTTCTATCCGCTGCGTATTGTGCAAATACTTTATGTTTTGAATTAATAAAAGAGCATGACAGTTATTATGGTGAATGGTGTGAATTGATTGTGTGACACCCTTAATTGCATAATTACTCTGATTGATATATTGCTATTTTAATTAAATAATTGGGGTATTTTAGAAGGGTGTTACATTAGTGCTATCAGAGCATAGTCGGTCGAGTCGAGTCATAATTATTCTGTTTTCCCTGTACGGGATAGGTGTTGTGTAACCCTATCAGTACTTATTGTTTTATCTTGTTGGATTAACTCAGAATAGAGATGGCTGGAAGAGGTAGAGATGATGCTGCGATTGCTGAGACTCTGGGTATGCTAGCTGGAGTACTTGGAGGGAATCCGAATGTTGTGGGAATGGGAGCTGCTCGTCAACTGAGTGAGTTCCAGAAGAACAATCCTCCAATGTTCAAGGGAGCATACGATCCAGATGGCGCTCAGAAGTGGTTAAAGGAGATCGAGAGGATCTTCCGAGTGACTGAGTGTGCCGATAATCAGAAGGTCAGATTCGGTACGCATATGCTGTCAGAGGAAGCAGATGATTGGTGGGTTGCTACCCGCACTAAGTTGGAATCTGCTGGGAATGCTGAGATCACTTGGGCTGTGTTCAGAGAGAGATTCCTGAGGAAGTATTTTCCAGAGGATGTTAGAGGAAAGAAAGAGATAGAGTTCTTGGAATTGAAGCAGGAGGGTTGATAGGAAAGGCAAGAATCAGAATGATCGTGGAAAACCGTATGCAGCTGGCAAAGGTTTCCAGAGACAGATGGGATGAAGAGGCCTAGTGGGGGAGACTCCAGTGCCCCTGCTAAGTGTTTCAGATGTAGTCAGGCTGGACATCGTATCCATGAGTGTACCAGTAATGAGAAGAAGTGTTTTAAGTGTGGAAAAGGTGGGCACTTGGCTGCAGAGTGCCGGTTGAAGACTGTGACTTGTTTCAACTGTGGAGAAGTGGGTCATATCAGTCGACAGTGTCCTAAGCCGAAGAGAGAGAACCAGTCGGGAGGCAAGGTCTTTGCTTTATCGGGTTCTGAGACTTCTGCAGATGATCGTTTGATCCGAGGTACGTGTTATATTAATGGCTTTCCTCTTGTAGCTATTATTGACACAGGTGCTACTCATTCCTTTATATCTTTGGATTATGCTGTGAAACTTAAGTTAGAGATATCTGAGATGCATGGAAGTATGGTGATTGATACTCCTGCGAAGGGTTCAGTGACTACTACTTCAGTTTGTTTAAATTGTCCTTTGAGTATTTTTGGTAGAGACTTTGGGATGGACCTAGTGTGTCTTCCACTAGTGCAGGTTGACGTTATTCTGGGTATGAACTGGTTGGTGTTTAACCGAGTCTATATCAATTGTTTTGATAAGACTGTGATCTTTCCTAAGATTGAGGAAGGAAAGAGTTGGTTTCTATCAGCGAGGCAGGTGAATGAGGTAGTAGCAGATGGGGCAGAATTGTTTATGCTGTTAGCGACTTTGGAGGCTAAAGATAAACTGGTGATTTGCGATCTAGCTGTGGTGTGTGACTTTCCTGATGTGTTTCCGGAAGAAGTGAATGAATTACCGCCAGAGCGTGAAGTTGAGTTCTCGATTGATTTGGTACCTGGTACTAGGCCGGTGTCAATGGCTCCGTACCGTATGTCTGCTGTTGAGTTAACTGAATTGAAGAGTCAGTTGGAAGATCTGTTGGATAAGAAATTTATTCGTCCGAGTGTGTCACCGTGGGGTGCACCAGTGTTATTGGTTAAGAAGAAAGAAGGTACTATGAGGTTGTGTGTGGACTACAGGCAACTGAATAAAGTGACGATCAAGAATCGGTATCCTTTGCCGAGGATTGATGATTTGATGGATCAGTTGGTTGGTGCTAGTGTGTTCAGCAAAATAGATTTGAGGTCGGGATATCATCAGATACGTGTGAAAACTGAGGATATTCAGAAGACTGCTTTCAGAACAAGGTATGGACATTATGAGTATTCTGTAATGCCTTTTGGTGTAACTAATGCGCCTGGAGTATTTATGGAGTATATGAATAGGATTTTCCATCCGTACCTAGATCAGTTTGTTGTGGTGTTTATTGACGATATTTTGGTGTATTCGAAATCGGAAGAAGAGCATGCTGAGCATTTGAGAATGGTTTTAGGAGTTCTACGAGAAAAGAAGTTATTTGCTAAACTGTCAAAGTGTGAATTTTGGTTAGAAGAGGTTAGTTTTCTTGGTCATGTGATTTCAAGAGATGGTGTTGCTGTTGATCCTTCTAAGATAGAAGCGGTATCTAAGTGGGAAGCTCCGAAGTCAGTTTCTGAGATAAGGAGTTTTCTTGGACTTGCAGGATATTATAGGAAGTTCATTGAGGGATTTTCTAAGTTGGCGTTACCGTTGACGATGTTGACTAGGAAGGGGCAAGCGTTTGTTTGGGACTCAAAATGTGAAGAAGGTTTCCAAGAGTTAAAGAGAAGGTTGACTACTGCTCCTATTCTGATATTACCGAGTTCGTCGGAATCATTTGAGGTTTACTGTGATGCTTCATTGTTGGGTTTGGGTGGTGTGTTGATGCAGAATAAGCAGGTTATAGCTTATGCTTCGAGACAACTGAGGGTTCATGAGAGGAACTATCCGACACACAATTTAGAGTTGGCAGCTGTGGTATTTGTTCTGAAGTTATGGAGACATTACTTGTACGGGTCAAGATTTGAGGTTTTCAGTGACCATAAAAGTTTAAAGTATTTGTTTGATCAGAAAGAGCTGAATATGAGACAGAGGAGATGGTTAGAGTTTCTGAAGGATTATGACTTTGGTTTGAATTACCATCCGGGTAAAGCAAACGTAGTGGCTGATGCATTGAGTCGGAAATCATTGCATATGTCTATGTTAATGGTTAAGGAATTGGATTTAATTGAGCAGTTTAGAGACTTGAGTTTGGTGTGTGAGAGTACTCACAATAGTGTTAAATTGGGAATGTTGAAGTTAACGAGTGGTATTCTGGATGAGATTAGGAGGGTCAGAAATCCGATGTGCTTTTGGTTGATAAGTTGACTCTAGTGAATCAAGGTCAAGGTGGTGAATTCAGAGTTGATGAGAATGGTGTCTTGAAATTTGGTAATCGGGTGTGTATTCCGGATGTTGCCGAACTTAAGAAGAGTATTCTTGAGGAAGGACATCGTAGTGGCCTGAGTATTCATCCTGGAGCTACGAAGATGTATCATGATTTGAAAAAGTTATTTTGGTGGCCGGGAATGAAAAGAGAAATTGCGAGTTTTGTTTATTCTTGTTTGACTTGTCAGAAGTCAAAGATTGAGCATCAGAAGCCGTCTGGGCTAATGCAACCGTTGGCTATTCCAGAGTGGAAGTGGGATAGTATCAGTATGGATTTTGTTTCTGGTTTACCGAGGATAATTAAGAATTTTGAAGCTATTTGGGTGATTGTTGACAGATTGACAAAATCGGCTCATTTCATTCCGATCAGAATGGATTATCCGTTAGAGAGATTAGCTGAGTTGTATATTGAGAAAATTGTAAGTTTGCATGGTATTCCGTCTAGTATTGTTTCGGACAGAGATCCTAGATTTACATCGAAGTTCTGGGAAGGTTTGCAGAGGGCTTTGGGAACTAAGCTGAGATTGAGTTCTGCATATCATCCACAGACTGATGGTCAGACTGAGAGGACGATTCAGTCACTAGAGGATCTTTTGAGAGCTTGTGTTTTGGAAAAGGGAGGTGCTTGGGATTGTTATTTACCTTTGATTGAGTTTACCTACAACAATATTTTTCATTCGAGCATTGGTATGGCACCGTTTGAAGCTTTGTATGGTAGGAGATGTCGGACACCTTTATGTTGGTATGAGTCCGGTGAGAGTGTTGTGGTTGGACCGGAGATTGTTCAACAAACTACGGAAAAGATTAAGATGATTCAAGAGAAGATGAGGATTGCTCAGAGTCGTCAGAAGAGTTATCTTGTCAAGAGGAGGAAGTGACTTGAGTTCCAAGAGGGAGATCATGTGTTTCTTCGTGTTACTCCGATAACTGGGGTTGGTCGAGCTTTGAAGTCGAAGAAGTTGACACCTCGATTTATTGGTCCTTATCAGATTTTGGAAAGGATAGGGGAGGTAGCCTATCGTATCGCTTTACCGCCGTCACTTGCGAATTTGCATGAGGTTTTTCATGTGTCTCAGTTGAGGAGGTACATTCCTGATCCGTCGCATGTGGTCCAAGTGGATGATGTACAGGTGAGAGATAACCTGACTGTTGAAACATCACCTATGAGGATCGAGGATCGAGAGTTGAAGCAGTTGCGGGGTAAAGAGATTGCTTTGGTAAAGGTAGCTTGGGGAGGACCAATAGGTGGCAATGTGACTTGGGAACTTGAGAGTCAGATGAAGGAGTCTTATCCGGAGTTATTCGCTTGAGGTATGTTTTCGAGGACGAAAACTCTTTTAGTGGGGGAGAGTTGTAACACCCCGATTAAAAATAAGATAATTATTTAATTTAAGTTAATATTATATTTATTAATTTAATTAAATAATTGGAATTATTGGATTATTATTATTATTATTGGAATAATAATTATTGGAAAATATATATAAGTTGGAAATAAGAAAAAGAGTTCCATTTGGTAAAGAAAGGGTTTTTACGTGAAAAGCAGAGAAGCGGCTGAAAAGGGAGAAAAGGGAAAAGAGGCAGAGCAAGAGGAAGAAGGTTGGAGAAGAGAAGAGCTTGAGGCTTAAAGATTGCCGGATTAACTCAGGTAAGGGGGGTTTATCGTCGTTTAATGGGTATTATGGGTTAACATGTAATGGGTAGTGATAAACCGTTGAATTGACCCTAATTGGGATGTTGAATGCTGAAAAATTGTGTTGGATAAGTTGTGTTAAAGCTGTAATTGAATCTGTATTTGTGTGAGTTGTGATTTCTCGAACGTATAGCTTTTTACGGAATCGGAATCGGAGGTCCGGAAGTCCTCCAACGGCGGAAAATGCGGAGAATTCTGCATTCTGCTTCGTGTTAGCGCAGGAACAGCTTTCTGTCTTGCGTTAACCGGTTAACCCAGGGTGTTAACCGGTTAACACTGTTATGAATTGTGAAAAATTGCTTTTTTGTCTGCGTTAACCGGTTAACCCAGGGCGTTAACCGGTTAACACTGTTGTGAGTTGTGAAAATATTGCTGTTCTGTCTGCGTTAACCGGTTAACCCAGGGCGTTAACCGGTTAACACTGTTAAAATTGGCCAGGAAGCGTGTTCTGTCCTGCGTTAACCGGTTAACCCAGGGCGTTAACCGGTTAACACTGTTGGAAATTGGAAAAATTGATATTTTAATGTTGTGAACATAATTGGTGATTGGCCTATATCGGTGTGTGATATAGTAGGGATTAGTTCCCGTTGTTTTGAGTAGGATAGGTATTAGTAGAGTGTGCTAATACTGTGATTGAATTATTTGGCATGACATGATATGATTATGTGATAAATATGCTGATGATGTGTGAAAATATGTATAATGTTGTGAATGTATATATTATGTATGTAATTGTGGATGGACTGTTTTATGGCTTAGAGTGTGAGCATAGGTCCATTGTGGATTGTTGTTGATGATGTTGCATTGCTAGGTGAATTAGCGTGCATATTGTGGCCTTTATGGTGGTAGCTAATTCCCATGGTGAGGAATTAGTGAGTAAATCATTGTGGATTGTTGTTGATGTTTGCATGCTAGGTGATTAGCGTGCATAGCATAGCCCTTGGGGTGGTAGCTAATTCCCATGGTGAGGAATTAGTGAGTGAGTCACTAGGTCTCAAATGAGTGGGACTAGTGGGCTTGGTAGCCGTATCTGGATTTGATCGGTGAGGTTGAACTATATGTTCACGAATAGTCGGTACCGCATGCATGGAGTCTCATTGCATAATGTATGTATGGCGTATAATATGAATGGATGTATTCCAATATTATACGTGTGTTTGTGTTGGCATTGAGTATGAGTATGAATTGTGTTGGTATTGAGTATGATATTTGAGTTGATGTGCCGTTACTGAATGTGTGGTATGATTAGGGTGATTAATGCGTTATTTACTTAGCATTACATGATATTTTATAATACTTTTTATATCGATTGAGGAACTCACCCTTACAACTATTTTTCAGGTAATGAGCAGTTATTGAGTAGAAGCTAGTGCTTGGATTCTAGTGTAGTCTCCTTAGTGGGTCATGCTCTGATAGATGTAACATCGGGACGGGATGTTTTACCTTGTTGAATAATTTTACATGTAATGTGTTACATGTTTTGCATGATTGATTTGATTTCTATCCGCTGCGTATTGTGCAAATACTTTATGTTTTGAATTAATAAAAGAGCATGACAATTATTATGGTGAATGGTGTGAATTGATTGTGTGACACCCTTAATTGCATAATTACTTTGATTGATATATTGCTATTTTAATTAAATAATTGGGGTATTTTAGAAGGGTGTTACAAGAAAGACCTCTTATCATGTACCTGAAAATTCTCAAAGGATCAATGGCATGTGTTCTAGGTTGACATGATGAAACAGGTAGAAAAGAATATTCCATCTACTACCTGAGCAAAAAGTTTACCGATTGCGAACAAAGGTATTCGATGCCTTAGAAGACATGTTGCGCACTTACTTGGGTTGTTAAACGCTTAAGGCAGTATATGCTGACGCATATAACTCTTTTGATCTCCAAGATGGACCCTGTCAAATATATATTCAAAAAGCCTGCTCTCATAGGAAGAGTTGCCCGTTGGCAGATGGCCCTGACTGAATATGACATCTAACATGTCACACAAAAAGCTATCAAGGGAAGTGTCTTGTCTGATTATCTTGCCCATCAACCATTGGAAGATTATCAGTCGATGCACGTTGATTTCGTCGATGAGGATATTATGTTTATCAGGGATTACAACATTCCAGACCCTGAGGAAGGACCCCAACTAGGATCGCGATGGACACTCATGTTCGATGGTGCTTCCAAAGCTCAAGGAAATGGAATTAGGGCATTTATCACCTCTCCAACTGGTTTTCATCTACCATTTAATACAAGGTTATGTTTCACCTGCACTAACAATATGGAGGATTATGAACCATGCATCTTCGGCATTTAAGCATCCATTGATCTAAGGATCAAGAACCTTAAAGTCTACGGAGACTCAGCAATGGTAATTAGTTAGGTTAAAGGAGATTAGGAGGCTTGTGATCACAAGTTGACCCCGTACAAAGAGCATGTCTTGAAGCTAGTACCATATTTTGATGAGATAAGATTCCACCACATTCCTGGAGAGGAAAATCAATTGGCATATGCTTTGACTACCTTTGCCTCCATGTTCAAAGTCAAGTGGGCCAACGAAGCGCCAATTATTCACATTGAGCACTTGGATGAACCAACTTATTGTTTGGAAGTTGAGGAAGAAGTTGATGGTCAACCATGGTTATATGATATCAAGAGATATCTAGAGAAACAAGAGTACCCAGAAAATGCATCCATCATAGACAAAAAGTATCTTCGAAGACTCTCAACTAAGTTCTTCTTGAGTGGAGGTGTACTTTACAGAAGAAATTATGACTGTCTTGCTCAGATGCATGGATAGACACGAAGCAAACCCGATTATAATAGAACTCCATGAAGGCTCCTTTGGGACACATGCCAATGGGCATACAATGGTCAAAAAGATCTTGAGGGCGGGTTATTACTAGATGACAATGGAAACTGATTGTTATCGCCACGTGAAAAAATGCCACAAATGCCATATCTATGTTGATAAAATTCATGTGCCACCAGTTCCTTTAAACATATTGATATCACCTTGGCCTTTTGCCATGTGGGGCATAGATGTGATTGGACGCAAAGAGCCTACTACTTCAAACGAACACTGTTTCTTGATGGCATTTCAAAGAGAAAAAACCATAACATAGAAAACATTCCAAATTTTGGTTCTGGTAACTGGTTACCCAAATTATGGTAATCGGTTACACCCTCTCTTAAACAGGTATCCCAGGATTTTTTTTGCATGTGTAACTGGTTACCTAAATTCGGGTAATCGATTACACATGCTCTCAGCAAACTTCCAAGGCTATTTTCAGTATGTGTAACTGGTTACCTAAATCCTGGTAACCGGTTACACCTGCACGAATAACAATAGTAACTTTGTTTTTTTACACAAAGTGAATCTCATTTTTACACACATTAACCCACATGCTTCCCCTATAAATAGAACATTATTTCCCTCTCATTTTTATAAGCTAGCAACCCCTAGAAATTTTTCCAAAGTCACTCAAGCTCGTTCCTTCAACCTAAACCCTGACTCACACAATCATCCCTCTCAAACAACCACCCACAACTTTCTTACCATTTCATTTTCTCCTAACCCTTCCATTTTATACACTAACAACTTAGCCCTTTCTATCAAGTTTCAACTATAATCCACCATTTTTCAAACCTTTTGCTTGATTTTCAAACTCAACACCATAACAATTTAGTTACTACATCACAAACTTGGTAATGATTGCAACTCAAGTTCATTAACAATTTATTTATGTTTTTGTATTGAAATGGGTGCTTATTCATGGGTTGTCTTTTTTTTAAAGGGGTATGAATCAAGAGTGTGACAAGTGAATTTGTTTGGTTTGCATTTTTGGGGATTTTTGTTCTTTACTTTCTTTCATGTGCATGAGAAGATGAATAATGTTGTGTTCATGAAAATATATTGTGTTTGATTTCTATTCATTTTGCATTTTGACATTTATTTTGGTTTTTATATTGTTTGTATCAATGGTTGCATAAAAATGACAACTAGTTGGACATGATGGAGTGGTTGATACCAAGGTCTTCCAACCACCATGTCCCGGGTTCAAACCCTTGCTACCAATTTTTTTAATTTCCTTTGAAATTTATTTGCAATTAATTTTTTATCATGTGTTTATTTATTTTATTTTATTCTTTTGTTTGTTTGTGATTTTATTTTTTCCCTTTGTGTTACATGATTTAGGAGAATAACTTTATGTTATTTCTCTAACATGTTTTGAGCATATAAATTGTGGCTTAATATAACACTAAATTATCCCGATTCGATTATTCTAATCACTAACCACTAACTCTTTATTATCTTACGCGGTTACTTGATTGATAGATCTTTCATATTTCAAATCATTGATAGATGGACATTTCATTCGATTCAGTCTTCTTTGATTCAAACATGTCGATAAATGATCATTGTATCATTTTTGACACTTTGAATCAATGATAGGTTATCCCTTAATGCGCCATATTTTGAGTCCTTTGACTTGTGGATAGAAAATCCCTAGGTGATAATCTTTTGTAACTTTGTCACTAACTGCTAACTTATAACTTTTATATTATTGCACCTTACTTCTTCTCCATTTAAATTCTCGCAATTTAATTTTTATTGTCCATTTTATTCCCAGCACTTTACATTTATGTTCATCATCATCCATTTACCTCATACATCATTTATTTTATGCCATTTTATTTCTTGTCATTTATTTATCATTTTTTATAACTAAAAAGAACAAAAACATGATAAAATAAAAAAACCAAAAAGATGTATCATTTGTGACCTAATGTTTAACTTACAGGACCTGTTAGGACCCTTGCATTTGGAGTTTGGATTATTGTATTTGACCTATTGTTTGACTTGGAGTTTATTTTGAATTGTAATACTTTATTTGCAAGAATGATATTCATGGAACTACCCTAGGGAGACATGTTTTGAGTCCATTATCCACTTGTTAGATTAGACCACTTTGCACACATAAGGCTTTCTCTTGGGCTACCTTACAATGAAAATCTTTATTTCTCACATTACCCCCTTTGTAATTATCCATGTATCAGTCCCCCTTTTGGTTGTAATTTTCTCTTCCTTTGTTTTCCTTTTGAACTCTTAGGAATTAGGCCGACCTCACCGTTTCAAAGCAATAAATAATAAATCGTTGATCCAATGTCTAGCAGTATTTTTCTGAATCAAATTTAAAACACAATAAATATATGAATATAATTATGCGCTATGAGCCTTAAGTGGTGGAGAATGAGTAATAATGGAGCTTCCATTTCCTTACTCTAAGTATTTTGGATACAAGATGATTGGCTTGGTTGTCTGAAATATTAACGTCTACCCATAGTCGTTAGTGCAATTCTAATAAAAAAAAATCTCTTTTAAAAGAAAATTAAAATCAACATCAACTCATCAACCTCATTTTTGTGCCTTTGGGCATCACTCCGAAAACCCTTTTTCAAGGTAAAAACAAACAACAAACAATTATTTCCTACTCCAAACTACGAAGCCCTGATTCTTCATTTAACAATGATGATACGTAGGCACAAGGGACCCAATCTTTGGTGAGAACAATAATGAAAACCAACCATTTCCCTCTTTTAGTAAAGTAAACTTTAAGGTAAACACATATTTCACGTAGACAACTTAGATGGTTCCCATCGAGTACGATGAATGTGAGGGGTGTTAATACTTTCCCCTTTCAAACCCTAGTTTTGGTCACGAGACAAATTTTATTTTTCTTTAGAGGGTTTTATCAATATTTTCCCTTTCCTCCTTTGGAATAAATAAAATCCGGTGGCGACTCTTCTATGTACTTTCCATTAAAACATGGGCATTTTTCGCGTAGCAACAACCCTAAAGGTTGGGGAAGAGTACTTGAGCTCTCTGTAAAGAAGGACCAATCTGGATTAGGGTATAATAACCTCAAGTGGCATAAAAGAGGACAATTCCAAAAGCAACCAAAGGGAAAATTCTTCCATTTCTAGAGACTTTTACCATTGTTGGACACCTCCATGAAGGAAAAGTTTCCCTTATGGATGATGATGACAACAACATTAATGCAACATGTCTTGTGTACCAGAAAGCTCAAGGTGAAGAACTTACCAACTAGACTTCTGTGGACATCCCTGAAGTCACTTTGATTAAAGAGTAGTTTTCTTTTTTTGTTTCAAATCCCTATGCTCAGCCCAAGTCATAGTGGAAGCTTGTAGGGACCCTATTATTTTCAAACAAAGTTTATCATAAATAAAAGAACATTTTTCATTCAATTGTGTTCCCCGTCTTTCATTTTTCCTTTACAATTATTTTTTTCTTTCATACATTTTTCTTCTCCATCATTCTAAAATAAAGCATGAATCATAAATCATACAGATCCTCCTCAGATTCCATTGATAACAATACTGTTATGGTTCGTTATGACTTTGATAATCCAATCTACCACGCCGACAAGGACTGTGAGGAAGATTGTGAACTTTCTGTGGAGTTGGCAAAATTATTACCGCAGGAATCAAGGGTTATTCAACCACACCAGGAATCAGTGGAGATCATTAACGTTGGAACATAGGATGATTAAAAAGAAGTCAAAATAGGCGCCACCCTAGAAAGTGATGTGCGAGAGAAATTGATTTAACGTATTCACGAGTATGTGGATGTATTTTCCTGGTCGTACCAAGATATGTAGGGACTTGATACATATATTGTTGTGCATACATTTCCTCTCAAAGAAGGATGTCCTCCAGTAAAATAGAAGTTAAGAAAAAATCGACCTGACATGGATATCAAGATCAAATAAGAGGTTCATAAACAACTTGATGTAGGATTCTTGGCAGTGGCAAATTATCCTCAATGGGTTGCGAACATTGTACCAATACCAAAGAAAGATGGAAAGGTATGATTTTTTGTTGATTACAGGGATCTAAACAAAGCGAGCATGAAAGATGACTTTCCACTACCTCACATTGACGTGTTGGTGGATAATACGACTAAAGTCTCTGTATTTTCATTCATGGACGGTTTCTCCGATTACAACCAGATCAAAATGTCCTTGGAAGACATGGAAAATACTACATTTGTCACCCTTGGGGGAATTTCTATTACAAAGTTATGCCCTTTGGTTTAAAGAACGCATGTGAAAATTATAAGCGAGCAATCATGACTCTCTTTAATTATATGATTCATAAAGAGATCGAAGTATATGCCGATGATATGATTGCAAAGTCCTAGACTGAAGAAGAACATCTTGTCCATCTGTAAAAGTTGTTTGCGTAATTGAGAAAATTCAGGCTAAGGTTGAATCATAATATTTGTACCTTCGGGGTAAGATCCGACAAATTGTTGGATTTCATTGTAATCCAACATGGAATTGAGGTTGATCCTGATAAGGTTAAAGCCATACAGAGTATGCCAACACCAAGAACAGAGAAAGAGGTTTGTGGTTTCCTGGGGATGTTGAACTACATTGCTAGATTCATATTGCACCTTACAGCCTCTTGTGAACCTATATTCAAGCTACTTTGTAAATATCAAGTTATTGAGTGGAATGATAACTGCCGGAAAGCATTCAAAAGAATAAAATAGTATCTGTAATAGCCACTAATCTTAATGCCTCTGGTGTCGAGTAGACCTCTCATCATGTATCTGACTGTTCTCAAGGAATCTATGGGATATGTACTTGAGCAACATGACGAGCCGGGTAGAAAAGAGCACGCCATTTACTACTTAAGCAAGAAGTTCACTGATTGCAAAAAGAGATATTCACTGCTTGAGAAAACATGTTGTGCACTCGCTTGGGCTGCCAAACACCTAAGATAATATGTGTTGAACCATACAACGTTGTTGATATCAAATATGGATCTGATCAAGTACATCTTCGAGAATCCCTCTCTCATAGCAAGATTTTCCCATTGGAAAATGATATTAACAGAACAAGACATCCAACATGTCACCCAAAAGGACGTCAAGGGGAGTGTGCTGTCAGATTATCTCACACATCAACCAAAAAAGTTTGACTTCCCAGATGAAGATATCCTGTTTATCATAGACTATGAAATCCCAGGCCTTGATGAAGGACCCAAATCAGGATCACGATGGACGCTTGTGTTCGACGATTTTCATCTTCCTTCCACTGCAAGTTGTGTTTCAACTGCACCAACAATATGGCAGAGTAAGAAGCATGTATCTTCGGAGTTGAAGCAGCCATTGATCTGAGAATCAAAATCCTCGTAGTATATAGAGATTCATCTCTGATTATCATTCATGTCAAAGGAGATTGGGAAACTCGTGATTGCAAGTTGATTCCATACAAGGAACATGTCTTAAAATTAATTCCCTACTTTGATGAGATCACTTTTTATCATATCTCTAGGGAAGAAAATCAATTGGTTGATGCCTTATCTACCTTGGCATCCATGCTAAAGGTCAAGTGGGCCAACGAAGCACCCTTTATAACAATTGAACATTTGGGCAAACCTGCATATTGTCTAGCAACTGAGATACACTCCGATGACAACCCTTGGTTCTACGACATCAAGAGGTACCTAGAGAAATAGGAGTATCCCGAGAACATGGCCATTACAGATAAGAATACCCTGAGAAAGCTCTCATCCAAATTCTTCTTGAACGGAGACATGCTCTACAAAAGGAATTATGACTCAGTCTTGCTCAGATGTGTGGATAGACACGAAGCAGACCGGATCATAACAGAAATCCATGAAAGCTTCTTTGGGACTCATTCTAGTGGGCACATGATGGCCAAAAAGATCTTGAGAGCAGGTTATTACTGGTTGACAATAGAAGTTGATTGTTATTGCTAATACAAATGTGCCACAAATTCCATATTTATGCAGACAAAATACATGTACCACCAACTCCCTTGAACATCCTGGCATCACCTTGGACTTTTGCTATGTGGGGCATAGAAGTGATTGGACACATTGAACTAACTACTTCAAATAGACATCGATTTATCTTGGTAGCCACCGATTACTTCACCAAATGGGTGGAGGTTGTTTCTTATGCACATGTCACCAAACAAATGGTTGCTCTCTTCCTAAAGAAGGAAATCATTTAGCGTTATGGGATTCCCAACAAGATCATTACTGATAATGGATCTAATCGTAATAACAAAATGATGAAAGAGATATTCAAGAGCTTCAAGGACTAGAATGAGATTCCATTGTCTGAAGATGAATGGCGTTGTCGAGGAAGTAAACAAAAACATTAAGAAGATTGTCCAGAAGATGGTGAAAACGTACAAGGACTAGAATGAGATTCCACTGTTTGCTTTACACGGATATCTTACTTCGGTACGTACTTCCACTAGGGCAACCCCGTTCTCTCTTGTGTATGGAATATACGCAATACTTCCCATCAAAGTAGAGATTCCTTCCCTGAGAATCCTAACAGATGTTAAGCTTGAAGAAGATGATTGGGTTCAAATGAGGCTTGATCAACTCAACCTCATTGAAAAGAAGCGCATGACATCTCTTTGCCACGGTTAACTATACCAGAAGCGGATGAAGAGAGCATTTTACAAGAAGGTTAGTCCTCGAAATCTCTAAGTAGGAGACCTGGTGTTGAAAAAGATTCTTCCAATTTATAAAGATTCACAGGGCAAGTGGACACCCAACAATGGAGGACCATATGTTATGAATAAGGTTTTCTATGGATGAGATTTGATTATCTCGACTATGAACGGTGAAGACCTTGCATCCCCAGTGAACGCAGACGTAGTCAAAAAACACTTCGCCTAAAAAATAGACCCGCTACGTCGAAAACCTTAAGGAGAGACTTAGGAAAAATGGACATCTCGGTGGACCAAAAAAAGAAAAGGTACAAGCAAAAAATAGGGATAAATTCAAAATAAATGAAAAACCCGCTAAGTTGAAAACCCTAAGGGGAAACTTAGGCAAAAAAAAGGGTATCTCGGTAGACCGAAAACCCGAAAGAGCGTCTAGGAAAAAGTTAAGGATTTAAAAGGCAAGAGGCTACGATCTATCAAGAATCTGTGAATCCATCACTTCAACAATGGAAACCCCGAGCAGGAAGAATCAATCCAGACACTCTCCTTGAAAGAAAAGTACCCAAATTTTAAAGGAAATATGGATAGTAACAAAATTGGAACTCAATGGAAATCCGAACTTTCCTCATTGCCAATGTATTTTTTCCACTTTTTTGCAATTACCTCTTTTAGGAATGCTTCCTCATGTAATCACCTATTTACGAGTCAATTTATCATCAATATAATTTCGTTTATCCAAAGTGCTCCCCATTTTTACTTCTTCTGCTTGTTTGTGAAATGTGAATTTATTTTTAATAAACAATGCATTGAAAATTTTGGGGATAGTAATAAAAGCACTGAAAGAAAAATGAAATTATTTTGAATTTGAAATGTATGAAGGATAATCATAGTTTACAAATAACACATGTGGTGCACAAGGACACAAAATCACTGAGGTCACCTTGACCTAACAAATCACAAGATTCGTCATTCACTCAAGATAATCAACGCTTACCATGTCTACTCAAATCAAGATTGGGGTACTAGATGATCCTGGTTTGTATCCCTACTAGAGCAGTATCAAGAGATCAAGATGTCGGGAAGTCAAGTCCTTTTTACAAACAAAGCCAAAGCCCAATCGTACCTGACACCCCTATAAAGCTCAATCTCGATTGGCGCCTCTAAAAATCCAGTCATCATTGACTATCCCTCACCGTCAACACCAGGCGTTTGATCCTCACTTTACCAAAAGCATCGAGTCATACCTACCATATTTGTAACCTAAGCCCGACCATACATCAAAATCTTGCATATAGTAATCATCATTACAAAAAACAGCATGATTAAAGCGCGTGGCATAACCATTAAGATGGAGCATTACTCCATACAAAATCAAACATGCATACCTCTAGACTTTATCGAAAGCACAAATAGATCCTCAACTGAGACGGTTCTATCTCTCCAAAGAGAACCCCGTCACCACGAAAACCCTAAGTTGGTTTTCCCAGCAGATTCCTCTGAGCATTCCTTCCTTTTTGAAAATACTTTGGACCTTATGTCTCCCTCCTTCTCTTTTTGCAAGTTCCCTCTACCTATTGTAGGAGGAATGGTCAAAATATCTTTCCAGACACAATGTTGAGGTCATCAAGATTTCTTTCCAGACGTCGTGTTGATGACATTCAAGTTTTCTTTCGAGCCGCAGTGCTAAGGCCATTCAAGTTTTCTTTCCAGCCGCAATGCTGAGGTCATTAAGTTTTCTTCCAAGCCGTTGTGCTGATGATGTTCATTTTCTTTCTAGCCATAATGTTGAGGTCATTCAAGTTTTGTTTCCAACCGCAGTGTTGAGGTCATAAAGTTTTCTTCTCAGCCATCCTGCCGATGATGTTCATTAGCTTTCCACCCACAATGCTAAGGTCATTCAAGTTTTATTTCCAACCGTAGTGCTGAGGTCATTAAATTTTCTTCCCCAGTCAAAATGCTGATGTCATCCAATATCTTTCCAGTCATTGTGCTGATGTTTGTCTAGTTTATTCTTTTGTCCCCCAGCCATCTTACTGATATTTATCCAATTCTTTCATTTTGCTTTCCAACTGTCGTGCTGATGGTTGTCAAGTTTCCTTTCCAACTGCAGAGTTGATAATGATTATTTATTATCTCATTCGTAGAACTGATGTTGATCATATTTTGTCTCCAACCGTAGAGTTGATGATGATCACTTGTTATCTCTGTCGCAGAACTTATGTTGATCATATTTCATCTCCAACCGCAAAGTTCAAGATGATCAGTTATTATCCCATTCGCAAAACTGATGTTGATCATATTTTGTTTCCATCCATAGAGTTGATGGTGATCAGTTGTTATTCTAGTCGTAGAACTGATGTTGATCATATTTTATCCCCAACCGCAAAAATGATGATAAATTGTTATCCCAGTCACAGAACTAATGTTGATGATATTTTGTCTCCAACCGCATAGTTGATGATAATCATTCTTTTATCTCTAGTCATAATACTTATGTTAATCATTTTCACCCCAATTGCAAAACTCATATTGATCATACTGATGCCATTCTCTTTTACCCCAGTCGCAGTACTGATGTTGATCATATTTCTATCCCCAGCAGACGATGTTGGTCATATTTTTGTCTCCAACCTCAGAGTTGATGTCACGTTTGGGTTTCCAAACGCCGATTTAATCAAGTCATCCCCAAATCACCATACTGATGTTGATCACTATTATTCCCATTCACCATTATGATGTCATACAATTTACTCTCCCAGGCACAATGTTGATGACTAGTCTTTCTTATAATCCCCACAATATATTTATTCCCCAGCTAAGTTTTACTTGCATTATGGAACTTGCGGGAATATCTCAACTGCCAATACCTTCCAAAGCTTGTTAGTGGAGGCAATATAAAAATCAAATCCTAAACACTTATACCTAAATTCCCCCTTCAGGGTACAAAAATATCGGGTCTTCATATTTATTCCTCTTCTACCTCGAATGTCTGAAAGTCGTTACTATTCATACCTTCAGGTCCAACTACTGACTTTTTGGTCAAACTGTTAACCAAAGTCAAATGACACTCCTAGACCCTACTTATTTTCATCCCCTTATCATCCTTCCATGTTTGAGTTTCCACATCTTCAAGATTCCAAGATGACTTGCCAAAATGTTGTTTCTACCATGTGTCATACCCGCGAAACCATACACAACGCACAATTAGTCACAAAGATCAACACATAACTCACATTTGCAAGCCACTACATCCAAAACATTAAAAAACCAAATCTTCATTCTGGTAACCAATTACTTGTATCAGTGTAATCGATTACACCTGTTATTCATACCATTCCAATAGTCAAACAAAAATTTGTTTTGATAACTGGTTACCAGAATCAGTGTAATCGGTTACACCTACCTTTCCATCAATTTCCAGAAACCCAGAAATGCAAACCATCGAATTTGGTAACCCGTTACCTAGAATCACGTAACCGTTACACCTGTACTGCAGCCCCATTTTACACATACCATAATGCATATTTCCGAGTGTGTAACCGGTTACACAACTTCTGGTAATCGGTTGCACCTGAACTAGAAGCAAAAAAAAATAGGCTTTTTCAACATTGTAGTGCCATTCCAATCATACCAAACCAATTCCAGTTCATGCACCAATTCACATTCAAATCCAGTGGAATTATGCAACAAAATATCACATCAAATAACATTCATCTCATATACTAATGCACTCCAACATCAGTAACATTCATCAACACTTGAGATACACTAACCTCACAAACCTGTCATGACAATCCCTAAATACCACTTCACTAACAATTCCAACTGTCAAATTCAATCTAACAAAAACTCTAACATTGTTAACTTCATAACGAACTTCCTCATGAAAACATTTAACACTAACTGCTTCCCTAACTTCTAACTGCCATTGACCGGAAGAGGGCCTGAAAAGGTTAGAACAATTCACATATGTAAACTCATCACTCTCTTCAATTTAAATGAGGTTCATTCATAAACCATCACCATATTCATTCACTCATTCAACAATCTCTCAAAACTCAGAATTTATACAATCTCAATTCATCTCTTTCATCTCACACCAAAGGTTCAAAACACCATTGTTGGAGCAAGCTTCACCTTGAAGCTTGCCACCAATTGAGCTAAGACCCCTACACTACATTGTTACACCTTACTACTGCTACATTCAACACATAATCAACAACAACCATAATCTAATTTCGATTTCTACACTACATTCAAGGAAGAAAAAGAAGTGATTTAAGCATTTTCAGCAAGAAATTGATTAGCTTACCAGATAAAAGATTCTCTGGTTTTCTTCATCTTTGTCATCTTCTGATTTCAACAATTTCTCAGACAAACCATCGTCTTGTAGGTAGGAGACTTTTTCCACTTCTCTGTTTGCTTGAATTTTGATACCACAGTGCAACTCTTGCATTGGAGAATCAAAGCCCCAATGTTTGGTGGCTTGATTCTTCTCCTCCATCATTTAATTTTTGTTTTAGAGATTGGGGTTCATCACTTTATTGATGCAATTATGAAAATTCGATAATCTTTGAAATGAATTGATGATAAATTAAGAAAGAGGAGGTGGAGATGAGTTGATTGGCGGTGCTATTTGTGTGTTCTGGCTAACTCCGACATGGTGGAGAAAAGCTTCGGTGGTGGTGCTCTTGACATTAACATAAGCATGATGTGTAACGATGAGGATATGTGTTGCTAAATTTTGCTTCTTTCTCTTGCATTTTCGTGTAGGCCTTGGTGCACAAGCACACTGTTTTGCTCTTCATACCCCTATTTTGCTTGGTATATCCACGGTTGAACCTAACAACAACATTTTGTATTTGGACCTTATGTGTTAGGCCTAAAGCCTTTGTTTCCAGGTTACACATCCCCCGAGTTATGCACCTCTGCAGAATTAATTGCTAATTGCTTAATTGCTTATTTTTTCAATTCTTTTGACAATTTTTTTCTATACTTTTAATTCATGACAATGCATATTTTAATTCATGATAGTTCATAAAAAAATGTATGAATTAGGTTAATTAGAGTATTTTTTATTTTAGAATATAATTGAATTTAATTGTGGAGTTACTTTAATTCTTCATTAAAATTCATTAAAAATTAGGTTCTAACATGATTGATTTCAATTTTAATGCCATGTCAATTTCTTACATCTCTATGTGTTTAATGTTGTTTTGACATGTTCACCCATTTGATTAGTTGATCAAGTTTATTCTTGATTAATTAATTACTCATTTTCCCCATTCATTCAAGTGACTGTAAGTATTTTTGTCACTTGATTGGGTTATGCCTTGGTACATGCACTACACCAGATCACTCAAAGTTCAAGACTTACCCTTCCAAGACTCTGAAGGAGAGTAGACATCAAGGCCCTGATCATTATTAGACTTCATCCATCTATTTCTTTCCCTTGTTCATTTAAGACTAAAATCATTTTTGCAAATAAATTCAAAAACACTTAAAAATATGATTTGAATTGTATGCCATGAGCCTTAAGAAATGTTGAAAGAATAAGAGGGAGTATTCATATCCTCATTCTGAATATCTTTGGATACGAGACACTTGACCTAGTTGTTTAAAGTAACCACTTCCATTCATATAATTTAGTGTAATTCAAATCAAGACAATCTTTTTCAAAATTAAGATCAATCACAACCCATCAAACTAAATTTTCCCCCTTAGGGCATTCAAAACCTTTTCACAAAGTACATGTTATTTCTGTTCTATCTCAAATAAACAACGCTTGAGTCTCTCATGCGCGAGCATACAAGCAACATTTGACTGCTAGAACGCGAACGCTAACACCGTTCACTAAAAACAACCAACAAATTTGTATTTTCTACAACAAACTATGGAGCTCTAATTTTAGCATTGCAATATAATAATACGTAGGCGCAAGGGTTCAAATCCTTGGCGGACATATTAATTAAAACCTTTTTACCCCTTTTGCAAATAATCTTTAGATAGTAACACCCATCCGCACAAAGAACAATCAAAATGATTCCTGTTGAGTACAACGAATGTGAGGGATGCTAATACCTTTCCCTTGCATAACCGACTTCCTTACCTTTTTCTCTTCCCCTGGGTTTTATCGATATTTTCCCTTTCCTTTGGAATAAATAAATTTCGATGGTGACTCTATTTTGTCTTCGATGAAGTATCCCTCTACATAACTTATGAGAAGGGCTCCAACTTGGATGAAAATCAATAAGTATGCCACTAGCTCTCATAAATGGGAATGAGGTAATATTTTCATATAATACCATGAGGAGTAGGACACTTACAATCTCACTTATAAAAACGACTTACTTTTGGGACAAATTTAGCGTTATGTTAAGCAATTGTAGTTGAACTTATGTAGAAGTCACAGCTATCTGAGGTCGATCAATAATAATGTTTGTGTTAGTACATGCTAGAGCTATGATATATAAATCACTCTCCTAAAGCCATGCTACACAAAAAGAAAAGAGGATGGATCATGCACAAAGGCTAGGAGGATGGTCCATTACTTCAATCCATACTTCATAACACTTAGGACAAACTTATGCATCAATAAATACATTAAATGATCCATGATCAATTAGGAGGTAGATTTGAAATGATGAAAGTTCATCAAGTACCAATCCATACATCGTGATCAAGATGGACACAAGTCATCCAATTGATCAAGAGGAAAAGAAAGAGAAGAAGAAGAAGAGGACAAGAGATATCACACCCAAATTGGGTCAAAGGTTTGATCAAGTCATCATCAAAATCAATCATTCATTTTGGTGAATTAGGGTTTTCACCCCATCAACACCCAAGATCCATTGAGTTTGATAAGACCTATGATCAAAACAACCATGATCTAAGACCAACAGAAGTCAACAAAGGTCAAGCAAATATAAAATTCAATAAAAGGAAATAAAAATGCATCAAACACAATTTTAAAATGAACTTTAAAATGGAAATAAAAGGAAAAATCCATAAAGTCCTTCAAAACACCAAATAAATGGCCAAGAAATTTATGGAAGATTGAAAATAAAATAAGAAACATATAATAAAATTTTCATAATTTAAAAATACAGAAAAGTATTTTTAAACCAACTAAAACAAAGAAGAAAAGGGAAATTCCATAAAAAATAGAAAATCAATAAAATAAAATATGGAAATATAAAAACCAAATGGAGAAAAATAAAAGAGAATTTTAGAAATTATTTTTGGATTTCTACTTATAGGGAATGTGTTTGGATCCAAATACGTGTGGGATCAAGCTTAATTCGTGCAAAACGAATTTGATCATGAAGTGAGAAAAGTGTGACTTGCAATTCATCAAAAGTCAGCCAAATGATGTGTTTCAAGGGTCAATTAACTTCTGAAGACTTGGTTAAACATGTTTAGATCCAAAAAGCATGCTAATTTGGCTTGTAATTGAGAATTAGTGAAGTTCAAATTCGGACCATTTTGATTTCTTCAGTTCCAAGTCACCATGTTCAACTCAATGGGGCATCCTACTCATGAGGCTTTTTGGTCCCATTCTTTTTGCAATGTGTTGACATCATAACAAAGATTACAATGTGTCAAGAAAGGTTGCATTTGGATGCTTGAGCATAAAAATATGGCATGTTGAAGTTCGTACGAAAAACTGGTCATGTAACTTAGAAAAATCTAAGTCCCAAATGCCTGAAAATGACCTGTAATGTTTCAATGAATTACATGGCATTCCAAGCCTATTTTGACTTTGATCCTTGAAGCAAACTTGTAGAGGGTATCATAAATGATATTTTGCAAAACAAATCAACCTCAAATGTTAAAAATTGAAGAAGTTATGAATCTTGAAAGTTGAGAAAAAGTCACTTTAAAATAGGTCAAATTTCACTAAGTCCACAAATGACCTATAATGTCTCCAAACTTTTGATGATCCTCCACGCATAATTGGATCTTGTCATGTAAAGAGAAGTTGTAGAAGATGATTAGAAGATTCATATTCAAAAAGAAGCATTCAAAAATATTGAGAATTGAAGGGGTTGTGATCCTTGGAACTTTGACTTCAAATGGTTGACTTTTTGGTCAAACCTCTTAGAATAAACTTGTGCACTTGGGCTTTTCTTGCATTTCAAGGTACGTGGATGATCATATGTACTCAAAATAAGGTGTCCTTAAATGTCTCTTGATTAAATTGCTCAAAGCTTGAGGTAACTTATTGAAGAAGGCATCGAAATAAACACATGAACCTTTGACTTTCTTTGAGAAGTTAGCAACAAAACTTTGAGATACCCTTGATCAAAATGAGATTGAAAGGTGCTTAAGGACCTTAGAGATCATGTCTTTAGAGATAAGCCTCTTGAGAATCAATGGTTGAGCATATTTTGACTTGAGGAATTAAAACAAACCTTAGCTGAGGAACCATGCTTGATGATCTTGATGGGAAACCCCACCTTGCACAATAAACTTAAAAGGAACAAGACATATTTTTTCTATTTTGATTAGTGGTTAGATAAGAAATGAATCATATAAAGACAAGATTAAAACATCAACAAAAAGGTGCTTGATGATCCCTGCACAAGGCAAACCCAAAGATGAGAGGGAGAAGACTAAGAGGTGGTGAATATAGTGCCACGAGATAAAGAACCGCTGGTGAAAAGAGGAGACTGGAATTTTGTAGGAGAATAACAGATTCTGAAGGGGTATCCAACTCGGGATAAGCAAAGTTCTACAGGGGACACGAATTGACTTGGGAATAACTATTGTATTGGAAAGAAACCAATGTATAGTTAGAAAACAAACGAAACAACGACCCAATGAGGAAGACTTATCGGGACAAGACTCTTCCGGGGGAAAAATATCAATCAAAGGGTATGCCAAACTCCACTAGGGGAGAAATATTACCTAACTATCAGCCAAGTGATAGCTTAACAAAGGTAATAGAACATGAATGATTACCAACTACCAAATGATAGCTTAACAAAAATAACCAACCAAAGATAAGAGAGATTATTACCTACTATCAGTCGAGTGATAACTTAACAAAGGTAATAAGCAAAGGAAAGATTACCAACTACTAGCCAAGTGATAGCTTAATAAAGGTAACCAACCAAAGGCAAAATAAATTACCTACTATCAGACAAGTGATAGCTTAACAAAGGTAATAAGCTCGAAAGGGAAAATTACCAACTACCATCCAAGTGATAGCTTAATAAAGGTAACCAACCAAAGGTAAAAGAAATATTACCTAACTATCATCCAAGTGATAGCTTAACAAAAGTGTTAGAACAAACTTTTGATTCTGCTATATAACTCTAAGTTTTGATGATAACAAAGAATGAAATAATTTGGTACCCTAATAATTTTCTCTAAGCGAGCAGATTTCTAAAGTAAAATGAATCTAATGAAACTAATATCTGGCATTTGACGTAGTCCAAAAAAGCTGAACCAACATGAAGAAAACAAATCTGACTCTGAATAAGAACACTTCTAAGAAGTAATCACATACCGAATCTGACGCGAGAGTTCAACTCGGATATCTGAAAACAGTTTAAATATACATCTGAAGATTATTCAAGATCTGAAGACTACTCAAGATAATATTTGAAGACTAAAAGACTCTTCTCAAAGACTCTTACTCCACTCACTCTGATTCACGTTTAACACTCTACATCATCGGATCAGAAAACTTAATCAAGAAGCATTCTAAGTATGGTCAATTCTCTTTAAGGAAATTATGGATTATGTTCCAAGACTATTATGGAAAGGACAATGAAGTTAATACCTTTAATTCCCATGGTTGGCAAGAAATCTCCAATGATTTCCCTCCAATGGTATCATCCCAAAGTACTATATAAAGGCCTCTTCACAACATGCTAAACATACCTGAATACACAACACATCGATCTACAACTCTCAATCCACAACATATATCCATATCTCTCTTTATTATATTCAGTAATCACACAAGAGTTATTGCTCATATTGTATGGTCATTGTCTCATTGTTCTTAACTTGTCTTCATACTGCTTATCTAGAAGCATTAAGATAAAACACTTGTAATTCTCCAAATTTGTTGATATTCCTCAAGTGACTTGGTTAAGTCCGTAAACTTGAGAGGGCTAAGATATTGTTAAACTCTTAGACGTTTTTGTAATCTATTGAGATTATTGGATTAAGTGCTTATTGAAGGAGAAATCACCTTGGCCGGGTGGACTGAAGTAGCTTTGATTTTCAAGCGAACCAGGATAAACTCCTTGTGTTGTTAGCATTTATCTTTGTGTGTGTGGTGTTGGAATAAGTTTTTAATTACTGTGAAAACAATTCAAACCCCTATTTCTTGTTTTCTCTACCTTTAATTGGTATCAGAGCAAAGGCTCTGTTATTGATTTTTGAATCAAAAACTTAACCGTGTGGTGAGATCCAAGGTGAGAAAAACTTCATGGCTAACACAAATGAAAGAGATAGCTACAACGTAAAAAGAGATAAATTTGACAATTATAAGGACAAACTTTAAAGTTTCTTCCTAGGCTATGACGCTGATCTCTGGGATATTGTCACAAATGGTTATGAACCACCCTGCAATTGGCATCTCTATTCCAAGAAGCAGAATGAGTGATGAATAGAAGTGTGGTTTCAAGAATCACCATAAAGCGAGAACCATTCTGTTAAACGCAATTTCCTATAATGAATACGAGAAGATCACCAATAGGGAAACAACCAAAGAAATCTTTGATTCTTTGAACATGACTCGCGAAGGAAATAATCAAGTTAAAGAGACTAAGGCTCTAGCCTTAATCCAGAAGTATGAAGCCTTTAAAATGGAAGATGATGAAGTTGTTGAAGTAATGTTCTCAAGGTTCCAAACCTTAGTTGCAGGACTCAGGGTTTTGGACAAAGGATACACTACAGTAAATCATGTCAAGAAGATAATCAGAAGTCTTCCCAAAAAATGGAGACATATGGTTACTGCTTTGAAGTTAGCCAAGGATCTTAACAACATAAGTCTTGAAGAACTTATCAGCTCTCTCAGAAGTCATAAAATAGAGCTAGAAGAAGATAAACCTCAAAAAGAAGAAAGCCAGAAAGAAACAAAGCCTTTCAAGCTGAAGAAGAAGACGATGACTTTAAGAATGATGATTCTGATGATAAAGAAGAATTATCTCTTCTTTCCAAAAGAATCAAACAACTCTAGAGAAAGAGACAAAATAACTTCAGAAGGCCCAGACAAAAGGGAGAATATCTAGATTCAACCTCCAAAGGCAGACCCAAGAAGGAAGTGACGTGTTATGAATGCAAAGATCCTGGACACTACAAAAATGAATGTCCAAAGCTAAAGAAAGATAACTACATAAAGCAAAGCTTCAAGAAGAACTATTTCAAAGTAAAGAAGAAAGGACCCATGGCAACATGGGACGACTCTGAATCTGAAGCTTCAGAACCTAATTATGAAGAGGAGCAAGCAAATGTATCATTCATGGCCACTACCTGTACCGGGGTTTTCGTTACCTTTAGGTTTATCGACTAAACCAAAAGTCAACATACAATTCGAGTCGCCACCGCACTTTTATTTGTCCAAAGGAAAGGATAAAAAGTGAACAAAAGCCAAGTAAGAAGTTTTTCAAATCAAAAACTAATAAAAATGTCAGAGATCTAGGTAAGGGGGTTGGTTATGAAATGGGAAGGTTTTGCGCACCCAAAACATCCTTAGTACTCTAAGGGAACCCTTTTTGCAAATATGTGTTGTAGGTTGGTATTTGTGAAAAGATTTGTGAAAAAGATTGGAGGGATGAGAAGAGAATAAATTATATTTACAAATTTGTTATTTAAATGGATTAACCCATTGCCTACGTACCATCACAAAGGAGGATCAAAACCTCGTAGTTCATGGTAAAAATTTCAAAGATTGGTGAATTGATTTTAATCAAAAGCCTTAAGGTATTTTGTTATCAAAGGGAGAAAACTCAACCTAGACCAACAATCCACCATGTGAGGAAGGCTTCAACATGCTAGTGAGGGGTTAACCCTATAATAAGCATGGAAGGCTTATAATCCAACACTAAGGATGAGGTGAGATTTACATCAACCACTATGATAACTCAAACCTATGACTAATGTTTTTGAAAAGATTTTAACAAGTGGCCATTGGAACCACAAATCAACTTGAAATAGGTTATATTTACAAGTTAAATTTATTTACAAAATGAGGTCAAAGTTGGATTAAAGTTTATTTACAATGAGTATTTATGAAAATGGTTTTGAAAAGTCAAAGGCCTAAGGCCTAGGTTTCTAATTTGAAATAAAGTCAAGGTTTTGAAAAATGATTTTTTGCTTGGTTAGAGGTGGGAGAAGAGAGAAAGGCTATTCCTAAAGCATACAAAGATAAGAGGGGAAAGATAACCCTTGGAGTTCCTTTTCTCGGAGTCATAGAGATGACTCAAGATGCTCATTTCCTTTGGATTTAGCACACAAAACAAGCACTCAATAATTTGAATTCAAGCTCCTAGGATATCCATTTGGCCTGGCTCTTAACTTGGCTACTCATGACAATGGTCCTCTTTTCACAATCTTAAAATGAGGTTCCTATCACACAAAAACACACATCAAAAAGCTCAGAACATAATAAAGGGAATGGACAAAGCATAAGTTTGAGGAGAAGTCCTTTGAGGACAACTTTGAATTTTAGCATTCTAAAGGCATGAGGCCTAGTTGCTCTTCAACATATTTTGCATTCTAAAGGCATGAGGCTAGTTGCTCTTGAACTCCTTTAAGCATGGGTGAATCCTAATTCTAAGTCCTTTCTCCTTTTGAGTTTTTGTTCATATCAAAACAAACACAAAACCACACAAAATAGCAGTATATTTACATACAATAATGGGCTCAAATGAGCAAAAGAAAAATGACATAAACATAAAATATGTGCTCAACTGAGCAAAATGAAAATCAAGATGAATAATGAGCAAGAAATAAATGACATTAAAAATAAATGACAAGAATTTAAAAGCTCAAATTAAAGTTAGTAGTTAGTAGTTAGTAGGGTTATGTTAGCTTGTCATAAGATAATATAGAGCTATGTTAAGCAATCGTAAGTGGACTAATGTAGTAGTCATACCTATCTGAGGTCGGTCAATAAGAATATGGGCAAAGAACACAAGTTAAAGATCATGACTAGTAAGCCAAGCTCCATAAACTTGCCATGCCAAACAAAAGGGGAAGGGCCTTGTATTGACTTTTGGTTATTTGCTTGACCAAGAAGTAACCTATCTTTGACACAAAATAACTCACTTGATCATGGATCAAATTGAGTTTGGTTTGGATCAAAGAAGGTTAAACTTCTTACTTGTCAAGACCAACTTCAAGACTTTAACTCATTGGCCATTGAGGGGAAGAAAGGGATGAAGATGAAAGGGAGGGGGTAAGAAGTCAACAAGCAATTCCAATTGATCAAGGGATAACTCATCCTTGATCAAATTCATTCATCTTTCTAGGTGATGATCCTTAAGGATTTTCAAACCACAAGATCCAATGAATTTGATCAAAGTTGAATCAATTCAACCTTGATCAACACCAAACAGAAGAAGAATCAATATAACAAGTCAAGAAATCAATAATATTTTTTTGGTATTTTTTGAATTAAAAGAAAATACAAATAAAAAATAAACAAACAAAGTTGAACCTCAAATTCAATTCAAAGCAACTTCAAAAAGTCCAATTAAATTTTCATATGTTCAACATAGTCAAACAAACTTTGACTAATTTTCTCAAAAACTTTTAAAGTCAGAAAGTAATTAAAATCAATTAAAAACAACCAAAAAATAGCATAATTTGAATTAAAATCTCAAATAATCTCAAAACAAACAAGAAATTGTTGGGACTATTTTTCATTGACTTATCGTGATCCATAGGTGCTATGAAAATATTTTTGTATTTTTTAAAAGTCAGAAAGTATTTTAAAATGAATTAAAATCATTAAAAACTAAATAATTCATGAAAAATATCAACCTAAGTCACAAAAATAATTAAAAATCATAATATGAAACTAGATTTTTTAAGAAAAATTTTAGAGTTGTTCTCATATTTTTCTAACCTCAAATGAATTTTTAATGAATTATTGAAAATGAAATGAATTAAAAGAAAATAAAAAGAAAATGAAATAACCGAAAAATGATGAGCCACCAGATCCAATTCATTAATTGACGTGGCACTGGTACACGGCTTGGATTTGATGACGCACGGTGGACTCAAGTCAACAACGAAACATAATGCATTAAAAAAAGTAATTGAAATGAACGCATGAGATTAGATCATGAGGGAGAGATCCAAGGGCCATGAGCAGCACACGTGGTGGTGGCGGTGGAAACCACCATCTTCTCCGATCAACCAACAAAATCCAGCCAGATTTGCAGGAAAATGGATTTCATCAAAAATGGAAAACAAGGACATGGAAATGAAGCTCGTGTGATGTAGATCATCACTGTACCATTAGATTCCTCTCATTCTTCCTATATTGAGAGAAAGATGAGGAGAAAATCATGGTGTCCACACGGATTGTTCATGAAATGGCAAATTGAATGCACTAAAAGCTTGCCTCAAGTATGAGGACTTCAGAGAGCCACAAAAACACAAGAATACTACATTGAATTGTGAATTTCAGATCCAAACAGTTTGAGCTTATACCTTCAAAATGGTGAGTTTCTGGCCACGAATTCTTCAAGCTTTTTGCTCCTCTTTGATCTCTGAATGTAGGGGAGATGATTGGCTAAGGAATCTGGCTTTGAAACTCAACTAATGATGCTGAATTTCAAGCTCAAAAATCTGGAAAAAATGGTGAATGATTCCTTTGGTAAGGGTGTGGTTTCAGTGCAGCAGCATATGGATCTCCAAAAGGTTGTGAAATGAAGGAGAGGAGGCCTTTATTTATAGGTGAATGCAGCTGAATTCACAATTTGCTCATGTGCATGGGATTTGAAATTTTGAAATGCATGGGCCTTTATGGACGTGTGAGAGGCCCATGAATGGCTGAAGGAGCTTGCTGAGATCACATGGAAGGCATGTGGTCATGCACATGGGATGGAAAATGCTTGCACTTCAATCTTTAACATAAAATATCAAGAATGCATATAAATGAAAAGAAATTCGAATCTCCCAAATAGTAGATCCAAATCACTATTGTGAGTAATGGTTGGAAAATAAGGAACAAAAGTTGTGTTGCGCAAAAAACCATTTGACATGTGCAAATTGATCAAAACTGACTTGGAAAGTTCAAGTGTAAAACATGCTCAAATCATTTTGAAAAAGTCACCCAAAAGTAAGCTTGGTTAAACCCGTCTATCCTCATGATACAAGCTTCAAATGAGAAACTCTCCAACATCAAAGTTGTATATATTTTCAAGGTAGTCAATTTAGACTCAAAGTTTGCATCATTTAGATTTTCTATGACAAATTTATCGATATTTGAAGTTGGGTACTTTTTCAAATTCAATGAATTAGGTCCAAGATGACCTATAATATTTTGCAATGGAACATGTATTTCCTTTAGGATTATGAAGTTTTGTAAAACATAACATTTGAATTAGACATCTCAAGATTTCCAATTCCTTTGGTACCACCTAAAAATCATAAAAATTGAGAAAGTTATTCCCTTGGCAAGTTGACCCAAAATTAGGGTTTCAGTCAAAATGACTGATAATGTTTTGAAATGAGTGATGACCTTCCAAGCTTCAAATGGATTTTTGATGAAAATGAAAGTTTTTTACATGGTCCTTAGGGACATTTTTTCTTTTGGTATCATCTTCATTTGACAAACACATCAAAATTATAGCTCACTGAACCTCAGCTTAGTCAAATAACTTGACTGGTCATCTTTTCAAAGTCAAACTTCCAATCTTGATGAATAAATGATTGAGGGGCCTCATATAGGCTTATATATGCATAAAATGATAAATGAAAGAAATTCCCTTGATTAAATTTGATCAGGGGTTGAGATTGCTTCATGGGCAAGGCTCGGTCAAAGCATAGTGAAATTAGGGTTTCCATGGGAAACAATCTTCAAGCCCTTTGGGTTATCCTGATCAAATTGGAAAATTGAGATACTTGGGAGACATATATAATGATTAGGGACTTTGTGGACCATTGTCATGCCTTTTCTCTTCTTCATCTAGCCATTGCATTGGGCTTAGGAGCCTCCTAGGAGCATTGTGGAGCACATGATCACTTGAGCTTCAAAACAAGAAGAATTAGTGACATATTTTTGTGCTTTTGGTTAGTAATCAAATAATAAAAGCAATAACATACAATAGAAGCATGCTTCGTGATCTCAAATCACTCAAACAAGTTCCAACCATAGGGTTAAGGAGCCAAACATGTTATGATCCTTGAGGCAATGCACTTGTGCAATAACATGATGCCATGATGGATCTTAGGGTCAAAATTAGGGTCTTACACTACCTCTGGAAGTTCATCTGAAAGAAAATCTAACTCTGAAGAGGAATTCTCTGACTTTTCTCATTCTGAACTGGAAGCCTGTCTGTCAGAATCTCTGAGCTTGTATCAGAAGCTTCGATAGAAATTCAAGAACCTGAAAAAGGTTCATGAAGAGACTGTTGAAGAGTGTGATAAGCTTGAGAAAGAAGTTTTTGAACTTAAAGAAAATAATTTCATTCTTGAAAAATAAAATGAATTTTTTACCAAGAAATGTTCAAAACTTGAAGAAACTCTTTCTAAAGCTCCTCCTACTTCTGACACTATCATACACAAATATGAAAAAGCTTTTGAGAAATTTCTGAACAACAGACTTGAAAGAAGCAAAATGGCTTCTATGATCTACGGTGTTAGTCATAATAAGAAAAGAGGAATTGGTTATGACTCCGATGAAGATGATTTAAAACATTCTATAGAAAACAAATCTAAATTTCCTTTTTCTTATCATTACACACCTGCAGAAACACAGAAGTTTAATAATGCTAGAAAACCCAAAGTTTTTAGAAACTCTGGGAGAACTAATACTAAAGGACCCAAAAGATTTTGGGTACCAAAAGATAAAATAGTGTATGTTGTAGATATCTTGTGCAGCAGAGTTAAAACAACAATCATGGTACCTGGACTATGGATGCTCATGACACATGACAGGAAGAAAGCATATGTTCCAAAACCCATAACTTAAAGATGTTGGCTTCGTATGCTTTGGAGGAAATAAAAATGGAAGAATCAGAGGATCTGGAACAGTTGGTAATAGATCTCTTCCCTTTATTTCTGATGTCCTCTAAGTTGGGGGATTGATGCATAACTTGTTATCCATAAGTCAATTAAGTGATAACAGTTATGATATAATCTTTAATCAAAAAACGTGCAAAGTTTTTAATAAGAAAAATGGCACAGTTCCTTTCACTGGAAAGAGGAAGAACAACCTTTATAAAATAAAGCTTTCAAATTTGAAAAATCAAAATTTAAAATGCTTAATGTCTACAAATGAAGAGCAATGGGTGTGGCATAGACGCTTGAGTCACATTAGGTTGAAGAGAATTTCTCAGCTAAATAAACTTGAGCTTGTCAGAGGCCTACCTAGCCTGAAGTTTTTTTTAGGTGCTCTTTGTGAAGCATGCCAGAAAGGAAAATTTTCTAAAACAACCTTCAAAACCAAAAATGTTGTTTCTACCTCTAAACCTCTGGAACTTCTACACATTGATCTTTTTAGACCTGTTAAGACGACGTCACTCAATGGTAAGAAGTATGGACTTGTCATTGTTGATGATTACAGTCGTTGGGCATGGGTCAAATTCTTAAGGCACAAGAATGAGTGACATTATGGGTTCACCAGTTTTTGTTCAAAAGTACAAAATGAACTTGACTCTAAAATCATTAGAGTCAAAAGTGATCATGGTGGCGAATTTGAAAACAACATTTTTGAAGAAATTTTTGACTCTAATGGAATATCTCATGATTTCTCCTGTCCTAGAACTTCACAACAAAATGGAGTTGTAGAAAGGAAGAACAGAACCCTCCAAGAAATGGCCAGAACCATGATCAATGAAACTAATATGGCTAAAGACTTCTGGGCATAAGTTGTGAATACAACATGTTGCACTCAGAATAGAATCTCCATCAGACCTATTTTAAAGAAGACTCCTTATGAATTGTGCAAGGGAAGAAAACCCAACATTTCTTATTTTCATCCTTTTGGATGTTCTTGTTTTATTCTGAATACTAAAGATAATCAGAACAAGTTTGACTCTAAGGCACAAAAGTGTATTATGTTGGGATACTCAAAACATTCTAAAGGATATAGAGTATACAATATAGAAACACAAATTGTGGAAGAATCAATTCATGTCAGATTTAATGATAAGCTTGACTCTGAAAAGTCAAATCTAGTTAAGAATTTTGAAGATTTGGAGATCACGGTTGCAAGTTCTGATGAAAAGACAAAAGATTCTGAAGAAGCAGAAAGAGGAACTTCAAAAGCACCTGAAATCTCAATCAATTAGAAAAGACAAAGAATTATGCAGAATCTTTCTGAAGAACTGATTCTGGGAAACAAGGAT
Organism: Lathyrus oleraceus; assembly: GCF_024323335.1. Classification (NCBI taxonomy): domain Eukaryota; kingdom Viridiplantae; phylum Streptophyta; class Magnoliopsida; order Fabales; family Fabaceae; genus Lathyrus; species Lathyrus oleraceus. The sequence continues at coordinate 335,286,347 of NC_066583.1, forward strand.
AAACCTGTTAGAACAATATCTACATTCAAAGTTTCTAAAGAAACATTTTTGGAACTAGTATCTTTGATACAACCAACATCTTATGAAGAAGCTCTTAAAGACAAAGAATGGATTCTAGAAATGAAAGAAGAACTTGATCAGTTTTCCAAGAAGGACGTTTGGGATCTTGTACCAAGACCCAAGGGAACCTATGTGATTGGAACCAAATGGGTCTACAGAAACAAACTAAATGAAAAGGGTTAAGTGGTCAGAAACAAAGCACGACTGGTAGAACAAGGTTATAGTCAACAAGAAGAAATTAACTATAATGAAACCTTTGATCCAGTCGCAAGGTTATAATCTATTCGTCTCCTTGTATATTTTGTTGTAAATTATTGCATTAAATTATATCAGATGGACGTCGAAAGTGCGTTTCTGAATGGTTATATTTCTGAAGAAGTGTATGTCCATCAACCTCCTGGCTTTGAAAACTCAAAACTTCCAGAACATGTTTTTAAACATAAAAAATATCTTTATGGTCTGAAACAAGCTCACAGAGCTTGGTATGAAAGACTCAACTCATTTCTTCTGGAAAATGACTTTATCAGAGGTAAAGTGGACTCTACACTCTTTTGCAAAAACATCACAAATGATCTTATGATTTGTCACATATATGTTGATGACATAATTTTTGGTTCTACTAACCCCTCTGTTTGCCAATAATTTTTTGAGTTAATGTAGGCATAATTTGAGATGAGTCAGATGCAAGAACTAAAGTTATTTCTGGGGATTCAAAAATCAACCAAACATTAGAAGCCACGTATGTATATCAAAGAAAATACATAAAAGATATTCTGAATAAATTTGGCATGTCAGAAAGCAAACCTGCCAAGACTCCCATGCATCCTACTTGCATTCTGGAGAAAGAAGAGGTAAGTCAAAAGGTTTGTCAGAAACTCGATCGTGGTACGATAGGTTCTCTCCTCTATCTAACTGCTACGCGTCCAAATATATTATTTAGCGTATGTCTATGTGCAAGATTTCAGTCAGATCCAAAAGAAACTCATTTAACTATTGTTAAGAGAATCCTTAGGTATCTGAAAGGAACACCTAACCTTGGTCCGATGTATAAGAAAACATCAGAGTATAGGCTTTTTGGCCATTGTAATGCAAATTATGCTGGAGATAGGTTGGAACACAAAAGCACACCTGGGAACTGTCTGTTTATGGGAGGTAACCTTATATCATGGGCAAGCAAAAGACAATCAACCATTGCATTGTTAACTACAGAAGCAAAATACATTTCATCTTCACTGTGCACCACTCAGATGTTCTGGATGAAGAATCAGCTTGAGGACTTTCATATTTACGAGACTAATATCCCTATCTTTTATGACAATACTACTGCTATATGTTTAAGTAAGAATCCAATTTTACATTCCAGCGCGAAGCACATAGAAATTAAACAACATTTTATCAGAGACTATGTTCATAAAGGGATAATTATTTTAAAATTCATAGATACATACCATCAATGGGATGATATCTTTACAAAACCCTTAGTTGAATATAGATTTCTTTTCATTATGAAAAACATAAATATGGCAGTTTGCCCATAATGAATCTGAACATGTGCTTCTCCTCTCTAATGTTAAACTAGACTCTGACTTAAACATATGTTGTTTATTTAATTATGGTTCTGATACTTCTACAAGTCAGAAGACATCTAGATCATAAACGTATGAGTCAGAAACCCGTTGGTATTCTTGACATCAGAAACATCAACACGTGGTCTCTCAAACGTGTGACCTTGGATCTTCTAGACACGTGTCTAGCTCAAAACTCAAGGGCCAAACTGTTGATATCCCCTCGAGCAGTATGCATATTTTTTAGATTAGACACTCATCATTAGCTGCATTTAATTCTCCCCACGCTTATCAACTCAGATTTTAGCAATCATAATTACTTTTGTCCTCTCTTAATCTAACGATGTCGTCTTACATGTGTTTTAAAATTTGTATATATATTACCACGATTCCCACATTCACACTTTTCACTCTCACAACCTACACAAACCCTTACCATCAACTTCTCTGCAACTTCTTTTCAACTTCATCTCCTTCAACAAACAGTATGAGTTCTCAACAATAACAAATGTTTGAATACCCACATGAAATGAATGTTGTTGAGCAATAAGTTGCAACCCAAAATTCTACGCCTTCAACAACCACCTATCAAGAACCCCATGTTCTTGATCGTCCTCCTCATATCAACCTTGCTATGCCATTTGAGAAACTGGAAGTTCATTGTGAGCTTTTGGTTGATTTCGACAACCTCAAGAAGAATGGTATGGACTTAACTGAAGAACTGGCGAATCAAGGATGGGCTAACTACTTCAATCGTCTTTATAGCCCCATTTACATATAACTGGTAAAGGAGTTCTAGAGATTTGTAGATTGTGATGACTACTACATAGTGTCTTACGTTCTGGGAATAAAGATGGTGATAACTGAGAAGTCCATAACAACACTTCTGGACATGGAAAAAGCTGGGGGGGAAGGATCTACAACATCAATCCTAGGGAAAAGTATATGTCCCAGGAAGTTATCCCTACTACTTTCTCTCAGAACCCAGAAGGCAAAACCTCAAAGAACAAAGAGCTTCATCAGCATCTAAGAGTATGGTTGAAGATCATTCTGGGAACCATCCATCATCGTCCTGCTTCAAGCTTCTCTAACTACATCAACACAGACCAGAAATGAATTCTCTACTATCTGTACAAAGGTCTGAAGCTGAATCTTCGCTCCCTCCTCTTTAAATATCTAAGGGACTCCATCAGAGACACCTGAAATAACATGAAGCACAGAAACTACATACCTCTAGGAAGATTAATCTCTGATGTTTTGGTAGAGAGTGGTCTGGTGAACCATCTCATCTCTCTGAACCTGATGGAAGACGTAACTGTAGACATGGGGAATCCTCTGAACGGGAGGAATCTGAAGAGTATGGGTTTAATTGACAAGGTCAGAGTCAAACCCATAAAGGACACCTCCTGGGAAGCTCTGGAGGACCAAAGGATGATATCAAATGGCATGTATCTTTTCTCCAAGATTGATCCTCCAGAAGTCGTCGCTTGCTACCTTTAGGATCTGGAAGCACAAGGCATCGAGATTTCTGGCTTCAGCTTGGATTGGCTACCAGATCATCCACCTAACTTCATGAAGAGGAATAGAGAGCCCTCTGAGAAGAAGAAGAAGAATAAGAAGAAGAAGAAGAAGAAGAAGAAGAAGAAGAAGAAGAGTCTGAAGCTGGGAGAATCTTCATCAACTCAAAAGCAACATGTGCCTCTGAGCTCTTCAGCACCGGGTAAGTTCCTAATCTCAGAAGCTCCTTTAGTTTCTAGTACTAGGAAAATCCTCTCATCCTTACCTCAACCACCCCCACCATCTCTCCCTCGGGACCAACCATCTCTATACCTACCCCTCCTGAACCAAACACTTTTGAGCATCTCACTTCTGACCCTAAACCATTTTCACCTCCATTACCTCAATTCAATCTCACAACAACATCCATCCCCATATCTGAAGCCTTATTGCTTAACGAACCCATATTACCTCCCTCTTCTAACCCAAGTTCCCCTTCATACTACGACCTAACCTCAAACTCTGAACATTCAGATATTCCTGACCCATCTTCTCCAACTCTTGCACAACTCCAGGCCACAACTAAATCTGAAAAGACTCAGTATGTACCAGAATCTTCTGAACCCATTCCACCTCCCTCTGAACCCACTTCTGAACCCATTCACAAACCCTCTGAACCCACTTTAGCCAAGTTCTTAGAGAACTCTACTTCAAGACTAAGGCAGTTATCTAAAGAATCCAAGCTCATTGACAATCCTTCTAAAGTAAGGACTCATTGGAAATGGTTTCTCAGGTGGATGACATCTGAAGTCTTTAAGCTGAAAGGACTTTCTGAGCAAGCCAGAAATAACTACATCAGAGGTGTTGAAGAGAGGCTAGAGGCGCATCTGGCGTAGGAAGCTACTGAAAGGGCTAGGAGAGAAGCTGAATAAAGAGTATTTGTTGAAGCTGCTGCAAAGGAGGCAACTGAGGAGGCTATTGTAAAGGTTGAAGCTAAAGCAACATTGGTCGCTGAAGCTGCTAGAAAAGCTGCAGAAGACGCTGAGAAGGCTAATGAGGTTGCTCTGACTCGAGGTGAGTCATCAACATCTGATCTAGCTCCCATTATCCTCCAGACTCTAGAAGAGCTACAGAAAGAACATCAACTAGTCAGAGTCAGACTCGACCAGCAGGATCAAGTCAACTCCAACATCCAAAATCTACTTGCTCAACTACATCAGAGGATGCCTCCTCCTCCAAACCCTTAGGAACTCTACGAATTTATTTGATTGTATTTTTTCTAAGATTTTTTGTCTCTGAGGCACCTTTTTCTTCTGCTTTCTTCTATCTATAACTCCTTTTTCTCTATCAATGAAATTTTGCCTTCTCTAGATTTTTCTTTTGTTTTTATTAACTTTTTTAGTCTGACAAAAAGGGGTAGAAATAAATAGAAGTATTATGATGAAATAACATATCTAACTCTCAAAATGCACTGCTTACATTCTAACATTAAAATTTATTGCGCAGTCTAAGTGTTTTACAGGATTTATATGAACAAATAAGAAATGAATTTTTATCTGAGAAACAAATAAAAATAAGGCAAGCAACCTAAGAAGATCTGGTAAAAAACTCTCTACCCCATAAACCCTTTTCTAATACAATTGTCTTAAAAAAAATTCTAAGTATCAGACTTAGGAGGAGATTGCTAATCTCAGGGGGAGTCATTCTCGATCTGTCTCTCATTCATTTAAATCTATATCTTTGGAAAGGACAAGGAACTTAATACCTTTAATTCCCATAGTTGACAAGAAATCTCCAATGATTTCCCTCCAACGGTATCATCCTAAAGTACTATATAAAGGCATATTCACAACATGTTGAACATACCTGAATACACAACACATCGATCTACAACTCTCAATCCACAATATATATTCATATCTCTCTTAGTAATATTCAGTAATCACACAAGAGTTGTTGCTCATATTGTGTGGCCATTGTCTCATTGTTCTTAACTTGTCTTCATACTGCTTATCTAGAAGCATTAAGATAAAACTCTTGTAATTCTCCAAATTTGTTGATATTCCTCAAGTGAGTTGGTTAAGTCTGTAGACTTGAGAGGGCTAAGATATTGTTAAACTCTTAGATGTTTTTGTAATCTATTGAGATTATTGGATTAAGTCCTTATTGAAGGAGAAATCACCTTGGCCAGGTGGACTGGAGTAGCTTTGATTTTCAAGCGAACCAGGATAAACTCCTTGTGTTGTTAGCATTTATCTTTGTGTGTGTGGTGTTGCAAAAAGTTGTTAATTACCGTGAAAACAATTCAAACCCCCCTTTCTTGTTTTTCTCTACCTTCTAAAAGTAATAAGCTCAAAAGGAAGGATACCAACTACCAGCCAAGTGATAACTTAACAAAGGTAATAATCTCGAAAGGGGAAATTACCAACTACCATCTAAGTGATAACTTAACAAAGGTAACTATCCAAGGGTAAAAGGAATATTACCTACTATCAACCAATTGATAGCTTAAGAAAGGTAATAAGCTCAAAAGGAATGATTACCAACTACCAGTTAAGTGATAGCTTAACGAAGGTAACCAACCAAAGGTAAGAGAAATATTACCTAACTATTAGCCAAGTGATAGCTTTACAAAGGTAATAAGCTTCAGGGACCAAAATTCAAACCAGGAATAAACTAGAGAGAAACGGTCAAAGAAGACTCAATCCAATAAGGAAATAAACTCAATTAGGGATAAACTCAATTGGGCATACTCATGACATGATCATTCATTTACAGTTGCATTTTAGATAAGCACCATTGATTCAAAGGTTGTTGCTCGTGGCATAAATGGATGATAGGTTTCTTTTAATGGTATTCTTGATAATCAAGCATATAGTGTCCCGGTGCTACATCTAACCAGTGATGATCATTTCTCTCGGACTTAACATCTTTGGAATCTTTATTTTAGTCTAAGGTATTTGGGATCATGTGGATTGCATTATGGCATTGAATCTGATTATGGATTGCAAGTGTGATTGGCTAATGTCTTTGTGGGCTTTTTCATGCACTATTTTATTGGTCATTTGGTATGGATTCAAGACAAAGAGTTTCAGTTCAAAGTTCATACAAAAGTCAAGGATCTTATTCATTCAAGGTTCAAATTAAAGAAAAGTTCAAGTTCATTCAAGTACGACCTCAAATGTTCAGACTAAGATTTGGAGGGAAAATATTTTGCTCAAAACACTAGAAACAATTCATTTTAAAAGATCATTTCATTACAAAATCCAAAATTACACAAGTTTTCTTCATTTGATCAACTGCTGGCTTTTTGGTCAAACTATTGACCAAAGGCAAATGACACTCCTAAATCCTACTTATTTTTCATCCCTCATGAGTCTTCCATGTTTGAGTTTCCACATCTTCAAGATTCTAAAATGACTTGCCAAAATGTTGTTCCTACCATGTGTCATACACGTGAAACCATACACAATTCACAATTAGTCACAAAGATCAATGCATAGCTCACATTTGCAAGCCACTACATCCAAAACATTAAAAAAACAAATCTTCATTATGGTAACCGTTACCTGAATCAGTGTAACCTATTAAACCTGTTATTCATACCATTCCAATAGCTAAACCATCCAAAATTTCGTTTTCGTAACTAGTTACCAGAATCAATGTAACCGGTTACACCTGCCTTTCCATCAATTTCCAGAAGCCCAGAAATACAAACCATTGAATTGGTAACCGGTTACCAAGAATCAGGTAGCCGGTTACACCTGTATTGCAGCCCCATTTTACACATACCATAATGCATATTTTCGAGTGTGTAACTAATTACGCAACTTCTGGTAATTGGTTACACCTAAACCATAAGCAAAAAACAGGTTTTTTCAACATTACAACGACATTCCAATCATCCTAAACCATTTCCAATTCACATTTAAAGACAATGGAATTATGAAACAACACATCACAACAAATAACATTCATATCCTACACTAATGCACTCCAACATCACTAACATTCATCAACACTTGAGATACACTAACCTCACCAACCTGTCATGATAGTCCCTAAATACAACTTTACTAACAATTCCAACTGTCAAATTCAATCAAACATAAACTCTAATATTGTTAACTTCATAACGAACTTCCTCATGAAAACGCTTAACACTAACTGATGCCCTAACTTCTAACCGCCATTGACCAGAAGAGTGCCTAAAACGGTTAGAACAATTCACATATGTAAACTCATCACTCTCTTCAATCTAAAGGAGGTTCATTCATAAACCATCACCATATTCATTCACCCATTCAACAATCACTCAAAAGTCAGAATTTATACTCTCTCAATTGATCTCTTTCACCTCATACCAAAGCCTTAAAACACCATTGTTGGAGCAAGCTTTACTTTGAAGCTTGCCACCAATTAAACTAAGACGCGTACACTACATTGCTACACCTTGCTACTGCTACATTCAACATATAATCAACAACAACCACAATCAAATTTCGATTTCTACACTACATTCAAGGAAGAAAAAGAAGTGATTGAAGCATTTTCAGCAAGAAATTAATTAGCTTACCGAATAAAAGATTCTTTGGTTTCTTTATCTTTGTCATCTTCTGATTTCAACAATTTCCCGGACAAACCTCCATCTTGTAGGTCGGTGAATTTTTCCACTTCTCTATTTGTTTGAATTTTGATTTGTATTGGATAATCAAAGCCCCAAGGTTTTGTGGCTTGGTTCTTCTCCTCCATCATTTAATTTTTTTTAAAGGTTGGGGTTCATCACTTTATTGATGCAATTCTGAAAATTGGGTAATCTTTGAAATGAATTAATGAGATATTAAGAAAGAGGAGATGGAGAGGACTATATTGATGGTGCTATTTGTATGTTTTATCCAACTCCGCCGCCTCCGGTGGTGCTTCTTACATTAACATAAGCATGATGTGTAGAGATGAAGATATGTGTTGCTGAATTTTGCTTCTTTCTCTTGCATTTTCGTGTATGCCTTGGTGCACAAGCACACTGTTTTTCTCTTCATACACCTATTTTGCTTGGTATGTCCATTGTTGAACCCAATAACAACATTTTGCAGTTGGGCCTTATCTGTTAGGCCTAAAGCCTCTGTTTCCATGTTGCACACCCCCTGAGTTATGCACCCTTGCAGAATTAATTGATAATTGCTTAATTGCTTATTTTTTCAATTCTTTTGACAATTTTTTCTATACTTCTAATTCATGATAATGCACATTTTAATTCATGATAACTCATTAAAAAATGCATGAATTTGTTTAATTAGAGTATTCTCTTTTTTATAATTTAATTGAATTTAATTGTGGAGTTACTTTAATTCTTCATTAAAATTCATTAAAAATTAGGTTCTAACATGATTGATTTCAATTTTAATGTCATGTTAATTTCTTACATTTCTATGTGTTTAATGTTGTTTTGACATGTTCACCCCTTTGATTAGTTGATCAAGTTTATTCTTGATCAATTAATTACTCTGAATAATTTGCATTTTTCCCATTCATTCAAGTGACCGTAAGTATTTTGGTCACTTGATTGGATTATGCCTTGGTACGTGCACTACACCGGACCACTCAAGTTCAAGACTTCCCTTTCCAAGACTCTGAAGGAGAGTAAACATCAAGATCCTGATCATTGTTGGATTTCATCCATCTATTTCTTTTCCTTGTTCATTTAAGACTAAAACCATTTTTGCAAATAAATTCAAAAACACTTAAAAATACGATTTGAATTGTATGCCACGAGCCTTAAGAAATATTGAAAGAATGAGAGAGAATATTCATATCCTCATTCTGAATATCTTTGGATACGAGACGCTTGACCCAGTTGTTCAAAGTATCCACCTCCATTCATATACTTTAGTGCAATTCAAATCAAGACAATCTTTTTCAAAATTAAAATCAATCATAACCAATCAAACTAAGGGCATTCAAAATCTTTTCACAAAGGACATGTTATTTTCGTTCTATCGAAAACAAACAACGCTTAAGTCTCTCATGCGCGAGCATACAAGCAATGTTTAACTGCTAGAACGCGAACGATAACACTGTTCACTAAAAACAACCAACAAATATGAATTTTCTACCACGAACTACGGAGCTCTGATTTTTTCATTACACTATAAGAATACGTAGGCACGGGGGTTGAATCCTTGGCGGGCACATTAATTAAAACATTTTTACCACTTTCGCAAGTAACTTTTAGATAGTAACATTCATCCACACAAAGAACAATCAAAATGATTCCCGTTGAGTACAACGAATGTGAGGGATGCTAGTACATTTCCATTGCATAATCGACTTCCTTACCCGTTTCTCTTCCCCTACGTTTTATCGATATTTTGCCTTTCTTTTAAAATAAATAAAGTTCGATGGAGACTCTGTTGTATCTTTGAGCGTGCAATGCACTCAGATGTTTTTCGCGGAGCGACAAAGTTTACAATGAAGTGAGACTAAAACTCATATCTCTCTTCATGGTTCGGTGGTTCAACTGCATTTTCATTTTCTTCGCACTTCCTAAGTAAAATCATGATGGAAGAAAGCGGGGAATGAATGAAGAAAAGGAAGGAAATAATACTCGCACAAGGGTGTCGTATGGGATGTTGAGCATGCAAGTGTAACAAGGTCTAGTAAGAAAATAAGGTTGAAGAAGAAAGTCTCATGTTAAGCATGTTGAGCATGCAAGTGTAACGAGGTCTAGTAAGAAAATAAGGTTGAAGAAGAAAGTCTCATGTTGAGCATGGAAGTGTAACGAGGTCTAGTAAGAAAATAAGGTTGAAGAAGAAAGTCTCAGAAGCGATGTGTATGTGAATAAGAAAGCGATGTAAGATGTTTGTGGTCTGTCCTAGAATTTATAGAAACCCATAGGGTCCACAAATCAAACACCCATAATGACTTTATCAGAAGATCAATGAACTTGGTTCCAACTCTACACACAACCAATGACTCAAATCAAATGATCATTTCCAAAAAGTTTGAATCTTCACAACCACTTAACGAAAGAAACCAAAGACCTTCATGTGGAATCGTTGGATAGGGAAATTAAATCGTCTTCAAAATCATACGGTTGTGATTAACTCAACCTCAAACATGCAAAAGTAGATATCGATTCTAAATAACATCGTCTCTTTAACCACTTTACTTTTACATGCCTCGTGTTTGGAGGAATATAAATTGTTTTATTTCTCATTAACCACTTTGCCCTACAAATTAATCTCGTACTTGGGATTGTGGACCGTCATGAACTGGACCTACTCCCTTAGATTCACATGTGAGGCACAAGAGATCTCAAATAAAGTTTAGCAAGCTAGGGCAAAATTTTGGCATAGTGTTATAATTAATGCATCTGTGGATGAAATTTTAAGATTTAAATCTTGAGTAGGTTATACCAGTACTAACTTAGTTTAGACCCAATTAAATAATAGAGAAAAGGCATTTCAGATTTAAATCAAGCCACATTATTCAATTTTATATGTCACCATATTAATTTCTTGACTTTGTTGCACACCTTAATCATCTAGCCCATTCTTTTTCTTATCAACATTTAATCCCTCACACACACATACCATACCATATAACCTCTCTTAATGTCTTACAAGTTTTAGTCATCATTCTTCTTCACAATGCCTTCTTCTACTCTTCAATGGCTTAGCCTAGTTGCCATCATTTGGCTCCAAGTCATAAATGGAACAAACACTAATTTCCCAGCTTATTCTTCCCAGCTAAAACAACTTCTCTCCATTTCACAAGTTGAACTCAATAACCTTGCTTTTGCATCCGATGCTGGTAAACTTTTTGGTTGGTTTTCCGGGCTCGCTGCTATTTACCTCCCTCTCTGGCTCGTCCTTATCATCGGTTCGTTTCTCGGACTAATCGGTTATGGTCTACAATATCTCTTCATAACCAACCAAATTTCTTATCTATCATACTGGCATGTGTTCTTCCTAACATTTCTTGCTGGCAATAGCATTTGTTGGATCAACACTGTCTGTTATGTTGTCGCCATACGAAACTTTCTATCCAATCGCCAAGTCGCTGTCGGATTAACAACTAGTTATCAAGGATTAAGTGCAAAGATTTATACAAACATTGTTGATGTTGTTTCTTCACACAATAAAGCTAAAACTTTTCTTTTATTGAACTCTATAGTACCTGTGGTTGTTTGCTTCATATTAGCTCCTATAGTAAGAGAAAATGAAGTCAAAAATTCAAAGCATTCTAGTGTTGTTTTTGCTTTGATGTTTGTTATCACAATTACCACCGGAATATATGCAGTGATTAGCAGCTTGCCAATTTTCACAAACAAAATTTCCTCACTTGGTGTCCTTATTGGTATTCTAGTATCTCTTCTCTTACCTCTTTTACTTCCAATTTCTGTGAAGATCAAGGAACTAGTTGAATCATTGCACAAAAAAAGAGAAAGTCTAAGAATCTACCATTTTACCATGGAGGAGAATATTGATAAAGAGAGTTATGTGAAAGAGAGTGAAGATAGTTGTGAAGTTGAAGATGGTTGTGTTATGGAAGAAATAGGTGTGAAGTTAATGTTGAAAAGAATGAATTTCTGGTTATATTTCTTTGTGTATTTTTTTGGTGCAACAATTGGTTTAGTATTTCTGAACAATTTGGGACAAATAGCTGAATCAAGAGGTTGTTCTGCTACTTCCTATTTGGTGTCTTTGTCTTCTTCTTTTGGATTCTTTGGTCGTCTCATTCCATCTCTTCTAGATTACTTCTACAGGTAATTTGAAACAATTTCTATGGTTTTTCCAAGTTTTTAGACATATTAAATAATCGATGCATCTAACTTTTATATAGATAGAATACATTAATTATTCAATAAATCTAAAAAAAAATAACTTTTTATTTATAATAATGGCCATAGTAGTAGTTACTTTGTGGTGCACAAAACATCAAAAACTTTAATGTCCTAGCCTTAGATTGCAATTTTGAACATGTTTTAACAGTGAAATGTAATACCAACTGAAACTATTGCATTTATGTTTTTATTTAATGCAAAATAATGATAATGGAAATGTTGGTTGATCTACATTGATGAAGACAAACAAACCAACAAATTAAAAGCCGCTCATTCCATAACATGGTTATTATTAACACTCCCTTAGATCACATATAAATCAAATATATCGGTTATTCAATATTCGGAATAAAGTCTAATATTTTAACTAAATGATTTCAATTTCAGAGGAAAGTGTACAATTTCAAGACCTGTCACAATGGCGGGAGTAATGGCACCAACAGCAGGTGCATTCTTCTTGCTTCTCAACAAAACAGACATTGCTCTTTACATAAGCACAGCTGTGATTGGAGTCTCCACTGGAGCAATCACTTCCACTGCTATTTCAACAACAACTGAACTTTTTGGAACTAACAATTTCTCTGTAAATCATAATGTGGTTGTGGCTAATATTCCTATTGGATCTTTTCTATTTGGTTACTCAGCAGCACTTATCTACCGTAACCAAGGAAATGGAGATGGAAAATGCATGGGCGTGGAATGTTTTAGCAACACTTTTATCATTTGGGGTTCCTTTTGTTGCTTTGGAACTTTTTTGGCTTTGATTCTTTATTTTAGGACTCGCAAGTTTTACTCACAAAATCATTAGGGTAACATTTTTGTTTACTTATTACTAATATATAATCTCACTTTCATTTTACACCAATTTACTATATTTAGATTTAGTTACAAATATAGTCTAGAAGTAGGCGTTGTAATATATGTATAGGTTTGCTTTCACTTGATTAATAAGTATAACTATTGAATCAAGTAAGATATCTCTTGTGTGGATATTAGTGCAAAGTAAAGAAAAGTAGAAGAATAATGGAATGAATTTATGTATTGTATTGATCATAAAATAATGTATTTGTACAAACACGAAATTATGGATAACTAAAATCAATTAATGCTAACTATGTTAGTTGACTCACTAATTACTTCAATTACTAACTACCTCAATTACTTCAATTAATGATAACTACATAAATAGTGTAACTTGAGTTACAAGAAAGGTAACTTGAATTATAAGAAAGTCAATATCCTACATTATTTCAAATTATCTAGGTAACACACTTCTCAGATTTTTGGCATACGAGAAATTCATCTATTCTCTAATTTTAAATTTTTGCTGTTTGTGTAAGTCAATAGAAAACCTTATTCAGCTTGAATACCATTTCTTCCTTACCTTTGGTTTTAAATTTTGAAGGTTGGGGTCATATTCACAACTTTCTCCAAAGGTTCATTTAAAGATGCAAATTTCACATCAGAGTGAAATAAATGTCAACCTCTTCCATATGCAATGTCCACAATTAGCCTTAGAGTCTCAAGCATCGCAACTGCTGAGTGCACTCTGTCATAATTCAAGCCAACTTTCTACGTAAAGCCTCTTGCAACTAATCTCATCTTGTGTTTTGGCTATCTCTCCATTTGACTTTAAATTTAACATGAACACTCATTTGACATCTATGACTCTTTTGTTTAATGATACACTACGCCAAAAACTGGAATAGACAGCGCCCCTTAGAGGGCGCTTTATTACAAAAGCGCACTCTAAAGTGAAGAGAAAAAATAAGGAGCGAACAACTGGAATAGACAGCGCACTTTAGAGGGCGCTTTTGTAATAAAGCGCCCTCTAAGGTGAAGCGAAAAAATAAGGAGGAGATAGAGGGACAACAATACAGGGCGCTTTTTAGAAAGCGCCCTCTAAGGTTACCCTTAGAGGGCGCTTTTAAAAAAGCGCTCTATAAGTCCATGTGCATTTCCAGTTTATAAAGCGCTTTTGGAAAGCCTTAGAGAGCGCTTTTAGAAGCGTCCTCTTAGGCCCCCTTTAGAGGGCGCTTTTGTAACAAAGCGCCCTCTAAAGTGAAGCCAAAAAAAAATGGAGGGACAACAATAGAGGGCGCTTTTGTGAAAGCGCCCTCTAAGGGCGCTTTTGAAAAAGCGCTCTCTAAGTCCATGTACATTTCCAGTTTATAAAGCGCTTCTGGAAAGCCTTAGAGAGCGCTTTCATAAGCGCCCTCTTAGGCCCCCTTTAGAGGGCGCTTTTTTTCCACAAGCGCCCTCTAATGTCCCCTTTAGTAAACATTAAAATTATAACATACTGCGCGTTTTGTTATTTCACTATCTGTTATTAGCGTTCTTTTTCATGTTAGGGTTCTGAGGCGTTTTCCTTCCACCTCTGTTAGATCTACATGCGCGTTTCCTCCTTCTACCAATCAAAGGTACACGCTTTTCCCAATTACTGTTTTATGTTATTGCTTTGTTTTAGCTTTGCCCAATTTCTATTTTACCTTATTACTGCGCGTTTCCTCCTTCTACGTTTGTTTCGACCATGATAGCGGATGCACTAGGAAATTGACGGTTGGTTTTTAGTGACCATGATTGCGGATGCAATGGGTTATACGACCTATGAACATCTGATTTTGTGTCAACACCAGTATCATTAGAAACCTAGGTCCGAATGTGTTTGAACTCTTCTGAAATTGTTTTTTATTTATTCTAATTAGTAATGGATAATACATGGATGTCTTCTAATCGATTGTCGAGAGAGTACGAGAATGGGGTATCAGAATTCGTTAAGTTTGCCGTTGCGCACGCCGAAGACCCCAGTAGAATGATATGTCCTTGCTTGGGTTGTTGTTATGGGAAACGGGTTGACGCAGTTCAGTTGACATCGCATCTAATGAGGCATGGAATTGATCGAAGTTATACATGTTGGAATTTGCATGGTGAGAAAAGTAACGAGAATGTTGAACCGGGGATAGTACGACCTATGCCTCAAACTATAGTGGCGCAGATACATACGATTGTGATCGAGTTGAAGAGATTGCAGAAGCACTTGAAGGAGATCTTAAGGATTGTCCCGAAATGTTTGAGAGGTTGGTAGAGAAACCTTTGTATGATGGTTGCACTAAATTCACAAGATTGTCTGCGGTATTAAAGTTGTACAACTTAAAGGCGGGCAATGGGTGGTCGGATAAAAGTTTCACAGAGTTATTAGCCCTTTTGAAAGATATGCTTCCTGAGGATAATGTTCTTCCCAATCGAACATATGAGACCAAAAAGATGTTGTGCTCTATTGGCATGAGCTATGATAAGATACATGCATGTCCAAACGATTGCGTTTTGTTTCGAAATGAGTATGCATCGTTAAATGAGTGTCCTAAATGCGGTGTCTCGCGATATAAGAACAAGTTGTCTCCAGCAAAGGTCTTGTGGTATTTTCCTGTTATTCCGAGATTTAGATGCATGTTTCGTAGTGAAACCGATTCAAGACACTTGACCTGGCATGCAGATGAAAGAATTATAGATGGAAAGTATCGACATCCGGCAGATTCACCACAGTGGTTGAAAATTGATAATGATTATCCTGAATTTGGAGAAGAATCAAGAAACCTTCGCTTGGCATTATCTACTGATGGAATGAACCCACACGGTATCCAGAGTATCTCACACAGTACATGGCCTGTGATTATTATGATTTATAACCTACCTCCATGGCTATGTATGAAGCGTAAGTACATGATGTTGTCTATGTTGATTTCTGGACCTAAACAACCAGGGAATGACATAGACGTGTACTTGAAGCCCTTAATCGAAGATTTAAAGATTTTGTGGGAGACCGGTGTGGAGGTTTATGATGGATATAGGAAAGAAAGTTTCAACTTGAGGGCGATGTTGTTTGGCACAATTAATGATTTTCCAGCATACGGAAATCTATCAGGGTATAGCATAAAAGGTCAATGTGCGTGTCCTGTTTGTGAAGATAAAACAGATTGGAAGCGCTTGGAGTTTGGTCAGAAGAATGTCTTTCTCGGTCATCGGAGATTCTTAAATTCAAATCATCACTACCGTGGATGGAGAAAGGCGTTCAATGGAGAGACAGAACAAGGCAGAGCTCCACCTATATTGACGGGTGATCAAATTTTTGAAAAGGTGAAAGATTTGGATACTCAGTTTGGCAAGCCTTTTGCCCACACACTTGTCAAAAGTGGGTGGAAGAAGAGGTCAGTTTTTTTGAATTGCCGTATTGGAAGTCCTTGTATGTGAGACATTTTCTTGATGTTATGCATATTGAAAAAAATGTATTTGAAAGTGTTATTGGCACGTTACTCAATATACAAGGAAAGTCTAAGGATGGCCTTAAGGCAAGAAAGGACTTGATAGCGATGGGAATAAGAACTGAATTAGGACCCTTGAAGAAAGGAAAACGAACATATCTACCGCCTGCTGCTTATACTCTATCTAGAAAGGAGAAAAAAACATTGTGTAAGTTTCTAAGTGAAGTTAAAGTTCCAGAAGGGTACTCTTCAGATATTAGAAGACTTGTGTCTATGAAAGACCTCAAGTTAAAGAGTTTAAAGACCCATGATTGCCATGTTATAATGGAACATTTTCTCCCAATAGGTATACGTTCTATTCTTCCAGAAAAAGTAAGAAGCTCTATAACTAAGTTGTGTTCTTTCTTCAAGTCAATTTGCAGTAAGGTGATCAATCCTGCGATCTTACCAATGTTGCAAAAAGAAATCGTTATTACTTTGTGTGAGCTTGAAATGTTTTTTCCTCCATCATTTTTTGACATAATGGTACATCTAGTTGTTCATCTTGTGAAAGAGACACAATTGTGTGGACCAGCTTATATGAGATGGATGTACCCTGTTGAACGTTATATGAAAATATTAAAAGGGTACGTGAAGAACCGAAGTCGACCAGAAGGTTGTATGGTTGAAAGATACATTGTTGAAGAAGCGATTGAGTTTTGTACTGAATATTTGTCTAATGTTCAGTCAATCGGACTCCCCAAGTCTCAGCTTGTCGAAAAGAAAGAAGGAAAAAATCTAATTGGAAATAAAATCGTGGCAGTATCAAGGGTCGAACGGGATCAAGTGCATTTGTATGTTCTGCACAATGAGAATGAGGTTGAGCCGTATGTTGAAATTCACAAGGATGTTCTCCGAGGTTTAAATCCCAATAGAAATGAAAATTGGATAGTACGAGAGCACAATCGATGTTTTATACCTTGGTTTAAGGATCATATTTATTCAAAGTATTATTCAGATCCCGCTTCAATAACAGAAAGGTTGAGATGCTTAGCATATGGTCCAAGTTTCCATGTTTTTTCTTATAGCGCATACGCGATTAATGGATACACATTTTATACCAAAGAACAAGATGATAAAAGTACTATGCAGAATAGTGGTGTCACCGTGGTAGCTGAAGCAATGCACATATCAAGTGTGAAGGACTTAAACCCCAAATTTGCAAATCTGTCGTATTTTGGTGTTATCGAGCGCATTTGGGTGTTTGATTATGAGAAGTTTCAGATTCCTATATTTGGTTGCAAGTGGGTTGAAAATAATAACGGCATTCGAATGGATAAGTCAGGATTTTTGCAAGTGGATCTTAATAGGGTGGGATACAAAGATGAGTCTTTTATTCTAGCCTCTCAAGCTAGACAAGTGTTCTATGTCAATGATCCGAAAAGTACGAAATGGTCTATAGTTCTTTTTTCCAACAAAGTAATTGATGAAAACACTGGAGATCAAGGTGATATTGATGTTGAGATTGAATCGTTTACCAGAAATGATCAAGATGAGAATATTATATCAAATGATTCATATATTAGAAATGATCATAATGAGGGTATTTGGATCAATCCAACCGTCCGTGTTGTTAAGAGACATGTAGAACATATTCCAACCAAGAAAAGAAAGAGAACTTAGTGAAAAAGGTACAGGTCAAATGATTTTAATTGTTTTCTTTATTACAGGTAAAATGACTTTTATGATTTTAATTGTTTTTACATTTGTCATCTGATTTTAATTGTTTTCTTTTTTACAGGTAAAATGATGATGCTGGATATTTGTTTAGATGGAGATGCTCTATTGTCGTCAAGCCTCATTCGCGTAGATGATGATGCTGGATATTTGAAAGTATCCCTCTACGACAATGGAACATGTCCATCTAAACATATATCAATTCTATCTTCAAAAGATAAGGGTTCAATGTTGGCAAGTTACATTGGTTTCCTTGTTCGACAACATATTCCGATTACATGTGATAATTGGAGAAGTCCGGACTTGAAGGTTGGCAAAGAAAAAATATGGTCGGAGATACAGGTACTTACCATATATTGTTATATGTTTTTTGTTGCATCAACTTTGCAGCCCTGTATTGTAGGCAGAATTTAGGACTTCTCAAAGTTGATTTCTTGTTACTTTGTCGTTCATAAAATACACCACTAAATTCTCTGCGTTTAATTTTTAATTTTTTTTCATCAGGCTTGTGTCTCAATAGAGGATGGGTATCTACCTAAAGTTACTTTTGTAGTGGTCCAAAAGAGACATCACACCCGTCTCTTTCCTGTCAACCCCAAAGAGACCGATAGAAGTGGAAATATTATGCCAGGTTTTTTCAATATATTTCTCAACGCAGCTGGTATATATTATCATTTGAATTTATCACGTTTTGCTGATTTTGTTGTTCTAAATTGTCAAAGGAACCGTGGTAGACACCAGCGTTTGTCACCCTAGGGAATTTGATTTTTACCTTAACAGCCATGCAGGAATTCAGGTAATATTAGCTATGTCATTTAACTTTATGCCATTGTTTACTATTTGTTGCTCAATCGCCTTTTGACAGTTCTGTGTTATTTGCATTTGGACGTGTTCTTTTTGCAGGGGACTACTTATGCTGCCATTTGTTGTTTTGGTTGAGCCTTATTTTGTATGGATGTGCGATAGAACTACTAGACAGCTTTTGGATATACAGAACATGTTTGCCACCATGGGTGGATGGGCGTTTTTGTTTAGTATTGGTTAGAACTACTAGACAGCTTTTGGATACAGTGGTCACTGGGTGTTGGTTGCTATGTTTTATTCTCTTAATTGTAGTACTTTGAGAATATGTTGTTGTATATTGTTGATCAAAGAATCATATATTAATGTTGTATATATGGAGGATTAATGTTGTATATAAATGGATTCATGTTGTATATGTCAATGGATTAATGGTGTATAACATTGGATTAAAGGATGAAATCAATATGAATTTTACACTTTTGCAGCATGCGAACAGGTTACCAATTAAATATATATCCACTGTTTTTCAAACAAATTTTTTTAAAATAACTAACACTTTAGAGGGAGCTTTGTCCAGAAAGCGCCCTCTAAACACTTTACATTGACAACTTTAGAGGGCGCTTTTTCCTGAAAGCGCCCTCTAAACACTTTACATTGACAACTTTAGAGGGCGCTTTTTCCTGAAAGCGCCCTCTAAACACTTTACAATGACAACTTTAGAGGGCGCTTCTTCCAGAAAGCGCCCTCTAAACACTTTACACTGACAACTTTAGAGGGCGTTTTTTCCAGAAAGCGCCCTCTAAGGTGTCCCTTTATGGACCACTCCAGAGGGCGCTTTTTTCTTAAATCGCACTATAATGTGGCCACTTTAGACAGCGCTTTCTCCAGGAGAACAAAGCGCTGTCTTTACCTATGCCAGCGCCAGATTAGAGGGCGCTTAAAAGCGCTGTTATAGGCCAAAATAAGCGCCCTCTTTTCCCTTATTTGGCGTAGTGGTAGTTTTATCAACTCCCAAATGTTATGTTCTTCTCTATTGCGTTCAATTCTCAAGCATTGTATTTTTACTTACATTTTTCATCTAAGATCTTCTTATAATTAGTTGGTTATACACAGGGCTGACCTTGCGCAAGTGTAGCATGTGCTGCAGCACAGGGGCCCAAATATTAGAGGCCCTAAATTTTGAAATTTTCAATTTTTTTTCATAAATATTAATAAAAAAAATAAAATGATATTAAAAAAATTTAATAATTGAAAGAAATATTATTATAAAAACTCAATACATACAAAAATCAAGATTTATCAAAATTCAAAATAATTATAATTACATTTATTTTTAATTAATATATAATTGTATTTTTGATATATTTTTTTAATTATTATAATTGTATTTTAAAAAAAAAAATTATTCATTTTTATAATTAGAATAAGGTCTCCGATACGATTGGGTCGACCCTGGTTATACATATATAGAAGAGAAAAGTGCATAAAATCACCTCCATCATTTACTTGATTATCCTGAAAAATTTCATGGTTTGTCAACTTTGTTGACATAAATATTTGTCTTTGTGAGGTTCTTCTTACTTAAACTACATATGTACCTTGTACTTCAATCTTCCACTAATCTCGATCTTCTTTTTCCTCATCAATTACCATTGAAACACTTGGATTTGTGCATATTTGTTTTCTGCTATAATCCCAAGATTCTGACTCACACACTATCACATATCTACTCAATATAATTGTGTTTGACCGGATTATATAAGCACATATTTCATGATAATTTGAAAGGATCATAGGTTTACTCATATCATCCAAATTCTCCTTCTTCTGGTACTTTGCTTAAATTTTTGGTAAAACATTTATTAAATACATAGGTTGTAGTATATACGACTTCTCCCCACAACATGCTTCGTATTTTCTATTGCACGCATATACTTTTTGTCATATCAAGCAAGATTTTATTTATTCTTTCTACATGACTATTGTTTTGTGGTGTATAAAGAGTAGTCACCTCGTGTATTATACAATTTGACTCAAAATAAATTTTGAATTTATTTGAAGTGTATTCACCTCTAGCATATATTCTAAAAAATTTCCAGAGTTCTGTCACACTGTTTATTTGCTAGAAATCTAAATTTCTTAAACATTGTAAATACTTCACTTTTGTCTTTGATAAAAAAAATAGTCAGATTTTCTTGCTAAACTCATCCACAAATGTGATAAAGTACATGTTTCCACTAAGTGAGTGACCTTCAAGAAGTACACACGCATCTAAATGAACAACATCTAGCACACCACCTGATATATGTGCTACATGTGACTTAAAGGAATTCCTAGGCCGCTTTTCAACTAGACAAACTTCACATGCCTTCTCATGTAAGATTTTTGTAGGTATACCTAACGCCAGTTCTTTATCACTTAATTGAAAAAGACTTCATAAATACAAATGGTCAAACCTAAGATGTCATAGCCAACTAACATGAGTCTTCATTTTTGTATAGAGACACCTCATATTCATTGTTCTCTTGGATGTTTGAATTATATTGATTATCATCAAACAATTCCAATGCATTATCATCCGTTCTCACTAAATAACCTTTTTGCACAAATTGACCAACACTCAATAAATTGCCTAGCATACTAGGGACATTTAACATTTATTCAATGATTGCCATTTTTTCATATTTCTTCATGATAACAATTATTCCTTTCTAAAACTAGAATTGGATCTGGTTCGTTGATGCAAAATCTTGAACAATACTGAAATGAGCTTTTAGTGTGTATGAGGAGGGGGTGTACTTGCAAGGCACCTTGATGCCCAAGTCAGTTTAGAGCTTAAGACGAGAGTAGTGAAATTGGAGAATAGAGAATATAGTTGGAATTCTCGTGTAAAACGGTTTTATACCTTGGACTAGGTATAATGGATTGAATGGAGATGAGCCTAAGATCTTTTGGGCCTTTGATTGGCCTAGAATAACAATATTTTCCATTCCTTTGGTTGCCAAAGTTCTATGGTTTGTCAGCTTCACTTTAGTTGACATATTTGTATCCAAAACCTTCGGCCAATCTTTCTGTTGTTGAATATGATTGGAGCAACTAGTACCAAAGAATTATCCTTTTGAACTGTAGCTCTCACTATTAGCTTGTTTTGTTATCATCAATAAGGTAGAATCTTAATTTGAATATTTCCGAGCCATATTTGATTCTTCTTCAATCTCTGTTTGTTTTTCTTTTCCAAGATAGAACTTGGATGCATAATGTCCATATTTCTGGTAGCTGAAACATGGGATCATTTTCTTGTCATAAATTTTCTTCTTTCTATGATTCTTGACGGAGCCTCTTCCTCCTCTTGAAGATTTAGGTTTGTCGTCCGTTCTTATTTTTTCTTTATAAATTCTTTCACTTCATTTTCTTCGATTCTTCTTTCTTTATTCAAAAGTTTCTTTCTTGGTTTGAGCTAACAAATTTCTTTTAACATTTCTTTATACGTTGAACTTCTTTTGGATTTTCAACCATAGGTTAAAGACCTAATTTCTAATTCATTTCACGCTCTATTTGCATTCTTCTGATTTTCAATCTTAACTTTAGAGTCAAATGTCATTCTCACAATTCTTATAATAATAAAAAAATATGTTTTAGATTCTTTAAATAAATAATATATTTAATTTTTATATAAAATAGATAGAGCGATTTTTAAAATAAATAACAAAAACTTTGAAACAAAATATTTTCTTCTTATAATAATCAAAAGAAAAATATATTTTTAAGTTTAAATATCTTTGTAGTCCTCATAAATATCTTAAATTCCACTTTTAATCCCTCAAAATATTTTCTTCAAAGAATGGTTCTTCTTAAAATTTTACATCCACATTCTTTGTCTTTTCTACAACTTAGCAAAGATTTTTACAACTTAACAACTGAATTAACGACGGTTTATTATTTAACGACTGAATTAACGATAATTTTAACAATAATTTTAATATTAGGGATTAAAAATATGGATGAAAAAATTTAGATGAACTATTTAAAAAAAGATATTTTGAGAGATTAAAAATAAAATCTAAATCTTTAATTTATTTAACCTAGATAAAATTATTACGGCATCTCATGTTCTCAAGTGGGTCTTACTTAGATTTTACACCAATTTAATACATTTAAATATAAGTAAGAATTAATTCTATGCGGGTAAATTGGTGATCTATTGTTTAAAAGGTCGTGCTACTTCGAAGCACTCTTTAAACATTAAAATAAACATAATTAAGTAGGTTCCCTACACTGAATATATACTCTTATTATAGGTGAAAAGAAACACATATTTATACGTATAACCGACTGGTGTTTACTCTTTTGACTTATAGTTCATATCTATAGATTTTAATATATGACATAGCTTATTGGTTAGATTTTGTCGTGTATTGATACGTGGACTATGGTTTGGCAAATTACGACAATGTGTAACAGTCTGTTATCTTTTAAATGAATGTCCGTTTTCTGTCTATTACTAATATATAGGTCTCACAACTTAACGAATATTAAATGACACTAAATTCTTAAGTTTAGTTTGCGAGTTTCAAAATAGGGAAATGAAGGATTTAGTAGAGGAAATAAAGGGGAAAACAAAGATTTTTTAAAAATGTTTTTGATAGAAGATTTTGATATAGAAGATTTTGATAGAGCCTAATGAATAAATATAAATATGAGGTTAAAGATAATGTAATGTGAGTGTAAAGAAATATTATATTAATATTTAATCAAAATATTTTAAATTGAGATAAATCATAATAATATTTTAAAAATAAAAATGTGATAGGGCAAGATACATGGGTCTCATTGATTGATAATGTAAAAATATTTTACATTGTTAATACATATTTTTTTTTCTCAATAAATATTTGTTATTAATATGTATTTTATTTTGAGGATATTTTAACAATAACATTGAATTTAAATAATTTATTTAAATTCTCTAAAAATCGTCACTCAATGTAATAATTTAGTTCTTTAGACGTGAAAGAAGTCAAAATTGTATTGAATATTATAATATTTGTCTTGCTTTAAGTTTTTAGCTTATTCAAATTCAATACTATATTTTCACTTATTGCCGCCTCTCAATGTACACACTATTTAAAGCACGGGCGGACGCAACTTATATTGCACCCACTCAAATTTCCAAATTAAAACACAATTATCATATATATTTTAATATTGCACCCCTTCAAACCCCTTCAAATTTAAAACATGAAAAGGCGTGACTCAAATATATATTATTAAAAAATTAATTAAAAAATCTTGCACATTTAGGTTAGAGTTTAAAATTCTAAATGTCACACTAATGACTTCCACTAACTTGAGTGTTCGTAAATTTTTCATTTAAACTTTGTTGTTTTTTTAACGTTTGAGTGTTCGTAAATTTTTCATTTAAACTTTGTTGTTTTTTTTAACGAATAATTCTCCTTTTTCTATTCACAATTAGAGTGGATCAAGGATGAACTATTCTTCATTTTAACTCTTTTTGATATGAACGGAGAAAATTTCTAAGTTCTACTCATATTGCACAAAACTTGTTGAAAAAATGATATTCCCATAGATCTTAGAAGACACTTTCGGAGAAAACAACATCACCATTTTCACATCAAAATCTTAACCATAACTTGAAAACATTCAATGTCTGTTGAGATTTACTTTTCTCCATTTTTAAGATGGTCTTCATCATTTTTCTCCACAACTCTCATAATTGTTCGACGAAATTCTCAAATGAAAAAACAGAGCAATTATGCTAAGCCACCTCATTTCTCATTTCTCATTTCTTCTACCTATGTTTGATGATGCTCAAGAAGAAGATGATGGGAGAGAGAGAGAGAGAGAGAGAGAGAGAGAGTAATTAACTCTAACAAAAAATTTCAATCTCAACAAACTAAACTTCTCCTTTTTTTCAATTGTAAATAACTTTAGTTTATATACACTAACCCAAACTCAAATGCAAATCAAATGAAACTAAAACTAAATAACTTGAATTTGAATTACATTTAACACCATCCCTTAATTCATATTCAAGATTAAAAAATCAATAACATCAATTTCATCCCTCAAATTAATGAAGTGTACAGTTTTGATTTCCTTGGTTAGCACATCTTCAAGTTGCTTCTGAGTGCTGATGCGAACAACCTCAAACACTCATTCTGAACTTGATTACATAGAAAATGAAACTTTATGTTAATGTGCTTGCTTTTTCCATGCAACACTGAATTCTTGGCAAGACTTATGGCTGATTTATTGTCAACCATCAATCTTACTGGTTTGCTCACCTTGAACTTCAGTTCCTGTAGCGAATTCATAAGCCAAACAGTCTGACACGCAGACAAATCACCAACTATATGTATTTTGCTTCACAAGTTGACAATGCAACCACTAGTTGCTTCTTGAAACACCATGAAATGGGAGCTCCTAGATACATGAATAGATACCCTATAGTACTCCTTATGTCCACTCTGTCACCACACCAGTCTGAATTTGAATAGCATATCAATTCGGCATCATCTGACACTCCATATGGAAACATAATTCCATGTCTCAGAGTTCCCTTACATGCTTGAGTATCCTGACTGCATCTTGGTAATGTGACCACTTTGGCTTACTCAAAAACCTACTCACCATTCCAACTGCATAACATATGCCAGGCCTGGAGTTACAAGGATATCTCAGAGAGTCAACCAACTGTTTGAAAGTTGTAGCATCTACTTCCTTACCATCTGTATCAGAATCCAGTTTATGGTTTCTCTCTGCAGGTCTGACTGCTGACTTACAGTTCATAAGCTCAAATCTCTTCAGGAACTCAAGTTCATATTCCAGTTAGTGCATAATGATTCCCTTATCTGTGTGTAAAATCTCCATCCCTAAAAAATTTACCATGTTTCCAAGGTCAATCATATCAAATGCTTTCATCAACACCCTTTTGATCTTGTTTATCTCAGAATTACAATTCCTTGTCAATAGTGTGTCATCTACATAAAGACACACCAAGATCACATTTCCATTAGAGGTATGCTGCACATACACACCATATTTCATTTCACATTTTTTGAATCCATAATGATTAAAAAATGGCCAATTTCTAGATTCCAGACCTTTAGAGCTTGTTTAAGCCCGTACAAGGCTTTATGTAGCTTGTACACCATTCCTTCTTTATTCTCTATCACAAATCCAGGAGGTTGTATCACATAAACTTCTTCTTGCAATGGACCATTTAGAAAAGCTGATTTTACATCTAAATGTATCAAAGGCCAATTCCTATTTATAGATATAGCAATAATCAATCTTATGGTTTCATGTCTAGCTACAGGTGAAAACACTTCAAAGTAGCCTAGACAAGACTTTTGTAAGAATCCTCTAACTATTAACCTTTCTTTATGCTTGACAACTGAACCATATGGATTCAAATTTATCTTGAAAACTCATCTCACATTGATGGCTTGCTTGTTCTTAGGTAGAATAGTTAATTCTCGTCTTGTTTATTTCTATTGCCTCAAGTTCTTCCTTCATGACCTTTATCCACACTTTCTTCTTTAGTGCCTTATTGATGCTGATAGGTTAAGAGTCTCCCATCATGACACCCTATATGACTTCCTCTTCACTGCAATCTCAGTAGCATTCAGCAACTCAAAATCTACAAGTCTCCTTGGTATTTGTCTAATTCTTTGTGGCCTCTAAAACTGTGTAACTTCACATTCAGAGGAAGGTCCGCCATCAGAGGAAGGGCCACCTTCATAAGGTCCACCTTCAGAGGTTGTATTACCTTCAGAAGCTAGATTACCTTTAGAGGCAAGATCACCTTCAGAGTCATACTCACTTTCAAATTCAGAGTTAGCTTCAGAGTTAGAGTCACCTTCAGAGTCAGAGTTACCTTCAGAGTCAGAGTCACCTTCAGAGTCAGGCTCACCTTCAGATTCAAACTCACCTTAGAGGCATACTCACCTTCAGAGGTAGAATCTCCTTCAGAGGCAGTATCAGACTCTAGTATTGACATTGCACTAGAGTTGGATTGAGACTTGTTATATTCCCATGTTTCTGATTCTTTCACTATGACATCTATGTTGACAACAATTTTGTTGGTGATTGGGAAATAGAGCATATAAGCACTTGTATAGTGGTAACCTATAAGCAATATAACTTGGCTTTTGTCATCCAATTTTCTTCTAGTAGCATTTGGTACATGTTTGTAACATACAAAATCAAGCACCTTGAAATAGCTCACACTTTGTTTTCTTCCAGTCCACTTCTCTAGAGGAACTACTTCTTTTAACTTCTTTGTTGGACATTTGTTGAGCATATATGTTGACGTGGAAATTACTTTACCCCACAATGTGTGAGGTAGATTCTTTTCTTTCACCATAGTTATATTTTCTCCTTGTCATGTCAAGCATAGTTATATTTCTTCTTTCAGTAAGACTATTATGTTGTGGAGTGTATGGAGCAGTCACCTCATACTTATTACACGCTCCTCACATAACTTATTGAACTCTGTTAAATTGAACTCACCTCTACCATTGTTTCTGAGGATCTTCAACCTTTGTCCACTTTTATTTTCAGCCTTCACTTTGAACTTCTTGAACTCAGCAAACACCTCATGTTTGAACTTTATGAATTCTACCCATGTCATTTTTGTGAACTCATCTACAAATGACACAAATTACTTATTTCCTCCAATTGTGAAGTTACCTAAAATGGCCTACAGACATCAGAATGCACCACACCCAAAGCATGAGTTACTCTTGGAGGAATTTTTGATGAGAATGGCAATCTTGGTTGTTTGATTCTCATGCATATATCACATGATTTCTATAGTGCCACAATATTTAGAATTCCATGTACTACATTCTTTGAACTCGTATGCCCTAAACTTCTGAAGTTCAAATGCCCCAATCTCTTGTGTCATAACTCACATTCCCTTACATTACTAGTTGCACTAAGGAATTGAGTGTCTGTTGTTGCAACATTCACCTTAAATGTCCTATTTCTTCTCAGTGTAGACTACATTATTAACTTCTAGTCACAGGCATACAACTTCAAAAGATTGTCCTTCATGGTTACTGAAAACCCTTTTTCAAGCAACTGACTTACACTCATCAGATTGTTATTCATGCCAAGAACACACCATACATCCTTGATCAATACAATTTTTCCATTCTTCAATGTTACTTTGACATTTCTCATTCCTTTAACATTCAGCTACTCATTATTAGCACATCTTATCTTGGTCTTTCTACCAAAGTAAAAATCAATCAGCCATTGCTTATTTCCAGTTAGGTGATTTGAGCAGCCGGTGTCCATATACCACCAGTCCACCATTTTTTCACCTTCATTCTCAGATTCCATCAATAGAATAGGTTCATCCTCATAATCTATTCTTGCTATGTTGGCTTATTCACCCTTGCTTTCCTTGTTTGACCAACAATCAGTAGTAAAATGGCCAAACTTGTTACAGTTGTAGCACTGAACCTTTCTCTTATATAACTTCTCATTTCCCTTATGAAAGTTCTTATGTTTCTTCTCATCTTGATTGAAGAGTTCTGACTTCTGAACATCATCACCATTATTTTTCTTGTTCTCTAGCCATGTTTGGTTCTTGTTCTTCTTGACAAAAGAATCTTTCACATCCTGTTTTGTTTCCCTTTCAAAGTTTCTTTCAATCAGACGCAATTCTTGTGCCTCTAACGTACTCTACAACTCTTCAACTCTCATGGTGTTGGTGTATTTTGAGTGTTCTATGACTACAACTATGTAACTAAACTAAAGATTGAGTGATCTTAGTATATTTTTAATGATTACTTGTTCAGAGAGCGTTTCTCCATAATACTTCATCTCATTCGTGACCATAATCACTCTAGAGATATAATTAGGAACCTTCTCATTTCTCTTCATGATGAAATTCTCATATTTCTTGTATAGGGACTATAAATTTACTTACTTCACTGATGTGTCACCACCATAGCGCTAGGCATGACAACATAACCCGTATCCGCGGGTACCCACCCGAACTCGCCCCGAAGTTGACGGGGAAAACCCGCTTTGACTGGGTTTAGTTTCGGGTTTGGGTTTTCCCTGATTATAAAATATGGGACGAGTTGGGTAATGGGGACACTAGTACCCACCCCGAACTCGCCCCCGAACTCGCCCCTGTTTATTTTATTATGTATATTATTGTTTATTTTTGATAATTTAGAATATCAAATATGTCTTCAATGTTTTGATATTTTAATTTTAATTTGTTATTAAATATATTTGAAATGTATGTATGGAATTTTTTTGGATTGTTTGATTTTATTATTTGTAACGTAGTTTTATTTTGGAAAAAATAAATATTTCTATTAAAAAAATTGATTTAGCTAAATGAATGGTGGCAGGGCGGGGATACCCGAACCCGTTTGGGACGGGTTTGGGTTTTGATTCTCCATCCCCGTTTGGGTTTGGGGCGGGGAACGGGTATTGTTTGGGCATTCGGGTTTGGGTTTGGGGAAGGTAAAAACTGTCCCAGACCCGCCTCGTTGCCATGCCTACATAGCACCGCACAAGTGTATCCCATGTTACCTTCGCCTTCTCCGTCATCGAGTCGGAAATCTTCTCAAACACCTTTTTATCCACACATTGATGTATATAGAACGATTCCTTCAGATCCTTCTTCATCACTTCACATTTCACATTTCTTTCCGCTTTAGTTGTGTTTTCTGCAATTGGCATGTAACCATCATTGGCAAGCTCAAGCACGTCTTGAGCACCAAACAACACACGCGTCTGAATTGACCACTGATTCCAATTATTTTCTTTGAATGATGGAAGCTTTGTATGCAAGCTAGCGTTTCCGCCGTTCATCTTTGTTCTTGTGCAACTCGCTCAATTCTCACTAACACTCGTGTGTCCCAATCCCTATGAATCAAGATTGTGATTCTCTTCTATTGCGATCTTCAATGCAATATGAATTTAAGCAATGAAATCAATCACACGCCTTATGTACACTCGTGTTTCCTTGTGAATCAAACTGGAGCTTTGGATACCAATTGTTAGATTTAACAATGAAACTTCATTCATGCATAAGAAGAAGAAGATGATGAAGATTGAAAGAAATGCAGAGAGAGAGAGAGAGAGAGAAAATATAACTAATTGTAACAAAAAAATTCAATCTCAACAAACTCAATTTCTCTTTTCTTCAATTGCATCTAACTTTCAGTTTATATACACTAGCCAAAACTCAAATGCAAATCAAATGAAATTGAAACTAAACAACTTGAATTTGAATTAGATTTAACAACGGTGTTTGAAGCCTTATCGCCATAGTCTTCACAAGGATTCTAAGAAGGACTTGTCACACATTCTCTTAAATGAAGCTAAAACCAAAGGAGCGTAGAATGAAGCCAAGTTCTAGAATCATAAACAATCATGTCCTAAGGTTGTTCTTGAAGCATGGGCGATGCCATCACAAGGGGTTAGTGGTAGAATTCTCCTATGACTTTCAAACTTCTTCAAAATCAATATTGGTAGATCTCGGTAAGGGCTTCGCTGCACCAAGGCTATCTTCCAATTCACAAGAAACTACTCATGTTGAGAACCTGATGGTCTGTACTCTAGAGGAGCACAGACGACACGGCAACAAAAAAGGGTGAGAATACATCTTATAAATACTAACGGTGAAATTTAGCAACAAGATAGTAATCGTGAGTTCATAAACACATCATTCACACTCAACAGCATAATCAAAGTTAAATAATAATGTGAGTGATAATGTAAATGCCACTAACTCCTCATCAAAATGCATGTGGTACCAAGTCTATGGGATCAGAGGTATATTACTGATTTACCAGTGTCCTCGGTTTCTCTTGAACAGTGTCCCTCTCTAGACATGAGATTGTCATAATCCCTCTATGAACCAGGTCATCATTGCACCGAAGTTCTACCTAACTCCAAAATAAAAGCATGCATGATCATGTATATGTAAGCATGCAATATCATCAGCATCAATAACATTGTAACATCATAAAACCACAATCAGTGAAAACATCATCAAAGCATCATCGAAAAGGTTTCACTCATGAACCTATAGTCGCCAATCACAGGTCATCATTGTAATCCCTCTGGATTACTATTCATCATAAATCGTCAATTAAAGTATTCACGTAATCCCTCCGGATTACTATTCATCAAAATCGTCAATTAAGGTCGTCATTGTAATCCCTTCGGATTACTATTCATCAAAATCGTCAATTAAGGTCGTCACTGTAATCCCTATGAATTACTATACTCAAAAAATTAATTTTAAAATAATTTTAATTATTTTTCATCAAAAAGGACAAAGTTATGTTATTACCCTTAACCTTTAACTCATCAAAAATTTCCAGGGAAACTCAAAATACCTCAAGCCTTACAATTCTCAAAAATAACCCCAAAGTACTCCAAAAGTACTCTAAGGTACCTCATTTCTATAAGGGTAAAGGTTCACAAGTGATAACTCTACTAAGCATAATAGACGGGCAGTTTGACTCAAAGTACTCAAAAGTGACCCTAAGGGTAGCAAAAGGTCGTCGACGTCAAAATCGCTCAAAAAGTCTCAAAATTTTATTATATTAGTTATAACTTAAAAGAATTCTCAAAAATCTCAAGGGAACTCTAAACAACTCACAACAAAACTTGACAACTCTAGGATAACCATTGAGTATCCAGAGTGCTCGAAATTGCCTCACTGACAACTTTCACAGGTGATAACTCTACAACAACTCTAACCAAATAAAATAGGACTGTTAAATTCATCAATAAGGTAATGAAAGGTCACTACACTCAAAATTGATCAAAACTCTAGACGTAACTTTAAAATTGTCTCACTTCAAAATAACACCAAATATTCCATACTTATGATAAAACTATGAAACCCTCCAGATTGAAAATTATTTAAACCCTCTTTCAAATGCACTTAACTGCATCTTAAGTAGAGTTACGAAACTTTAGTTCTATTCATTGCAGTTCAGTCTTATCACGACAAGTCCTGCATAAACTCTAAAGTAGAATGCCTAACTTCAAAATAGCACGAAAAATTATATAATCATGATAAATTATAAAAATCTCCAATTACAAATATCATTGAACCCTCTTTCTAATGCAACTGGCGGCATCCCAACAGGACTTACCAATGCATAACTGAATTTGACTATGTCTCTGGTGTAAAAACCAGCAAACTGCTACTGATGTAGCAAACCTAGACCCTATTTCTCCACTTAAAAATAAAGCTTATCTCTTTTGATTTCTAATACAACTGACGGCGCCTTAAAAGGACTTACGAAACTCAAGTTATGCCTGAAAAACAGTCACTCGTCTTCTATGTCTCCCTGCGATTTTTCTGCATTTTTTTTATTTTTGATTTTTCATGAAAAATATCTCATTTTGAAGAAAAAAAAGGTATTATGGCATTTGAGAAAAATGTCGATTCAGGGAGATTTGTTGAAAACTGAACACAGTCCAGCACCATCATAAAATTGGGAAACCAAACAACCCAAAAAGAGTCGTTCGAAATCCCGGGACAAAATCTCAACTCTACAAAGTTAATCATGCAGCATAACACAAAATTCATACAATATCATTATTATCAACAAAAAATTTATAAACCTACAAACAACATCGCAGAAGAGACCGTAGGGGATTTTTTTCAAATCTCATTTTTGTGTCTCAGAGCAATCATATAGAGAAACAATTCTAACAATCGCACCAATAAGGTTTTGTTCAAACCTTATTTGACCAATTTACATATATCGTATAAATTAAGAGAAATTAGGGGGAAATAGCATAAATCTCAAGGCACTGATAGGAGGGAAAGGAACCCTCACTACTTTGCATGCTTAAATCACTCATAAGAAGATAATCCCCCATACCTTGAACTTGTAGAGTTCTTGGTGAAGTTTAGTTTTTCCTTCCTAACGATCTTCCTTAGGGTTCCTCGTAGCACCTCTCCAATTTTTCTCAATTTCGTGTATAATATTTTCTAAATCCCAACTTTTTATACTTATATGACCTAATGGATTAGCAAATTCTCAATATTTACCCAAAACACTTCATTATCACAACTTAGTCCTACAATTTCTCTAGAAACTCAACATCTCCCCCATTCTCAATTATAATAGAAATTATTATTTAAATTAAATAAATATTTAATTTAAGTAAATATTTAATTCAAATGATTATTTAATTCAGGATTTATATATTTCTACTCCTTCAACCTATTGCCAAATAATTAAATATGTCTATTATTTGTAATAACCTCAATAATAATATTTCATTTTTCCGCTCTCAAATCTTATAACCCCAATAATTATTAAATTTTCAAAATACCCCATACACACTGAAATTCAAGTATAATGAATAAAATACATCATTAATTAAATAAAATATTATATTTAAAAGTTGGGATGTTACGATATCTTGGGCTTCCAAATGTATAGTGTGGTAAAGTTGGGCGTCTTTATGCTTTCGACATTGTGTTGGAGATGCCTCCCCTTTATCCATAATAAGTTTGATAATATGCAAATGCCTAGAGGAAATGATGGTCACCCGTTCACTTATTTTCCTCTTTCCAATTCTCAATAACCCTCTAGAATGACTATTGGGTTGTCATACTACTTCTCACCCCACTCATCCTTTTTCCTAGTGTGAAAGATTTTCTTCTTAGCAACGGTCATTGGCTTCATCCTTTCTGTTAGAAAATAAAAAGTGTTACTCGAAGTAAACATGTTAATTGTAAACACCTGAATAGACATCAAATGTATACAAATAATCACCAATTTCTTTCTCACTATCATTTCTTTTATCAAACTCCTTCATTTTCTCAGAGCTCATGATGTGAAACTCCTCCAAAATCGCAAGGACATCACATTATGTCTCGCTCAGGAACTCATAGCCAAAGCCATTTAATGCCACAAGATCATTTCTCTGGTACATGGAAAGTCAGTTTTCACTGGTCTCCTCAAACATCCACATGGAACAGTTATCTCCCCCTCGTACTCTCACAAGCATATCTTACCAACCTTGTAGTTGTTTGAATTAAGGGTGAAAAGGATCCCAGGAAGGGCACATAGGGTCACTCAGTTGCCTTTACTCATCATCTTAGTACCATTGAACGAAAAGAAGATACCAATTAAAGATGTGACTTCTAAGTTCCTACAGAGGATTTCAAGCGGCTTGATAAAGGCCCATCCGTTGGGAGAGATTTGAGAGGATTGACATTAATGATTCTAAGGACCTTGAACTCAAACACGATAAAGGGGATCAGCACCCCTAAGTCATAGATGACGAGGTGATGTGTATAGGATAAGTCTCCTTCAGAATCAGTAGGGACGCGATGTTAACCATGTCCTCTTCAGAACAAGGTTTTATGATGAAATCTTCCAATTCCTCTTAGCCAGACAAATTTATGCTTTTATTGAAGAAATTCACATTCTCCTTAATTGGATAAATGGTCTCATAATCTTTAACTCCCAAGCGTTTCAAAAAACTGGACACCGCCGGTGATCCTGTTTATCATGGAAAAAACTAGGATAAAAGGGGATCACTATCACTACTAGAATCGAAACTTCTAACTCAACAAGATTATATTGAACTGTCTCATCCAATTACCTTGTTTTTCTAACACGTTGTTCCTACATCCCTGTAATTTCCTCATGAGTAGAAGGCTCTACCACATTGTTATTCTCATCTAGTTCTGTAATAATCGTCATCCAAGAAAAAAAGAGGATGAAGGAGAAATCAAATACTTAAGTGATGGGGTTCACAATGATTGTGGGTTGACGATGATATAGTTGAACTTGAAGAAGAAGAGTCGAGGAAGTAGGTTTACTCCATGAGTGATTAAGATATGCTCATTTAGAAGCCAAATATCTAGGTTGTGTAGGCTATCATTGCCCGATAGTAGGTTTGTGCCTGCTAGTGGTGGGCAGAGCATCTATAGCCTAATATTAACGCATGCAATATGATTAAGGCTCACAACGTCTTTGCCTTCCTGATAGAATCATTATGACAAAAGGATTCTTCAAATGAGACAAAGGGAGGCGTAAAATTAAGTTTGACATGCTTAAATATTTTTGAATATAATCGATTTTGCTTATAAAAATTATTCTAACTTTAAAATTTATAGCTTTTGCTTTCTACACTTGATTTTAGCCTTAAGTTTAATGTTCATGCAACTTTTCTATAAATGTATCCGTATATATAAATCATTTAACATTTATCTTCACTTTTATTAAGAGGCAAGCCAATAAAAAAGCTCTTGCTCTTGCAAGGTGGTCGTATCTTTACCTAATTTTCATATTTTTATTGACATCCTAACATGTATTAGAAAAAATATTATAAATGAAATGCTATAACCATTATTTAGTAAAAAAAGAATCTTTTAGTAAGAATTAGTTTCCAAAAATCTGTCCATTTAAAGAGAACAAGTATCACCCAACAATCTAAATTTACCATGGGTGGTTGTTTCGAATTATAAAATAATATTTAGGATTATTATTTTCGAGAATAATATTTATATGCATTTGTTTGGCCAAATATTAGATTTCTAAAGAATGTCTACGGATTTAATTTAATTAAAAAATTATAAAAAACAAAAACAAAAATAAATGTGAGTATTAATAGGAAGTTAGCGTTAGTTAGATTTTATTCCCATGAAAATTATGATGAGAATTGTGGGTTCCCACCCTTTAACAAATTTTTTACTAAAATAACTCAGTTTTTAAAAAAAAAACCCAAAATAATCCTGTTTTTAAAAAAAACCACAAACTACCTCACTTTTAGGAGGAGGTGACAATCCAATTGGCGCCTCCTCTTAAAATTAGAGTGCAGGCGCCAATTAGATTGGCTATGGCACATGGTGCAACCAATTCAATTGGAATCCATGTGTATGGTTTCAAAGGAGGCGTCAATTGGATTGACACCTCAGTGTATTTTGCAATTTTTTTTGTTAAATAGTCTACGTGATACATAATTTCGAAATAGAATCAATTCATATTAATATAAATTCCCGTTTACACAAAAAAGACTAATGTTGGTGACCGGGATCACCTAACCGACCTCCGATCCCACATCCCCTAGCTACCCGAACCCGTGGCCCTAACCCGCATTGATGATTCACAACTGATGTTTGAGCATCTGAGGGACCAGGAACATCACTACCAACTACAGGAGATGGCATGTTGAGATACTCAGACAAATCAACATAGTCTTGAGTATGCATCGAAGGTGTACCGCCATAGCTGAGTTCATGACCCATACCAGAGTAGTTGGGTTGTGTTTGACTTATTAGTGGGAGACCGGGACGGTTGAAGGGAGACATAGGTGTGAATGATGCGTCGAGAAAAGGTTGGAAAGGATGTTGGGGTGTTTGGTAGAGATAAGGTTGTCGAAGTTTTCGGTTTTGTGAGGTTTGGGCTTCTTGGGTATGGTAGGAGGAGGGATGGTTGGTGTTGAATGATCGTTGAGTGTTCTGGCTAAGGCGAATTTGGTAGGGTGATGTGTTGGGTGCGAAACAATGTTGGGTCTCTGGTTGATGATCTATTTGTTGGTGGTGGTACGGGGTATGCTCTTGGTATTATGGTTGGGTGTATGGCATGTTAGGGTTGTATGTTTGTGTGTTTGTGGAACGGAAACTTTGACGGATAGGGGGTTGTGTGTAGCCGGTCTGACAATGTTGTTTGGGGGTTAGATGTTGATGCGTCTGGTGTGTAAGTTTGTTGACGTGGGTCGTATAGGTACATATCCTCGGCGATGAACTCAAAACCAATTGATCTGTACCAAGCCATATAAGTACGGCTTGGTTTTTCTTCATTTGGCATCACTGCATCAGTTAAGACATGGTCATGGCGGTGCTTCCATTTGCGACACTCAGATCTTGCCAAGCTTTGCCATGGATTGAAGTTCCATTGGTCGTTAACTTTGTGCAGATGCCATTCTCCTAGGTTTGTTGGGGGATCTGGGATGTGTTGAAGCATACCGAACTGCAACTTCACACGATCATTGTTGTGCATCTCTACAGTTGTGAATCTTATTATCAGTGTGCATGCAATCCATACGATCACTGTTATACTCCAACGTATAAGAAAGCGTGGATTGCGAGGACAAAGACTGTTGAACAGGTATTCGGCAACTGGGAGGATTCATACAAAGAATTATCACGGTTTTTATGGGCACTAAAAACATATGTCCCAGGAACTGTGGCAATTATGGAGACATTGCCAGCAATGACGCCAGACGAAACCTGTGTTACTAGTAATAGAATCATTCATCGTCTCTTTTGGGCATTTGACCCATGCATCAAAGGTTTTGCATTCTGCAAACCTATTATTCAAATTGATGGAACATGATTATACGACAAATACAATGGTACTTTGCTTATGGCGGTTGCACAAGATGACAACAACAATGTCTTTCCCATTGCCTTTGCTCTGGTTGAAGGTGAAACTGCTGGTGGTTAGGGTTTCTTTCTTCGACATCTCAGAACGCATATGGCTCCACAAGTCAATCTTTGTTTGATTTCTGATAGACATGCTGCCATTGAGAGTGCCTACAATAACCATGACAACGGATGGCATGATCCTCCTTCTACCCATGTCTATTGCATTAGACATATTGCACAAAACTTCATGCGTACAATAAAAGATAAAAATCTTCGCAAAAAGGTGGTGAATGTTGGGTATGCTCTAACTCAGCCGTCATTTCAATATTACCGTGATGAAATTAGATCGTCTAATGAAGATGCAGGAAGATGGTTGAATAACATACCAGTAGAACAGTGGACAATGACATTTGACGGAGGCTGTCGATGGGGCCACATGACAACAAATCTTGTGGAATGCATGAACGGCGTATTTAAAGGCATTAAAAATATGCCAATAACCGCCTTTGTCAGATCAACCTATTATAGGTTGGCTTCTACGTTCGCAACCAGAGGTGAAAGATGGAGTGCGGTGTTAATGTCTGGGCAAGTATTCAGTGAGTGTTGCATGAAAGTCATGAAAGAGGAGAGCATCAAAGCTAGCACACACGCTGTAACAGTCTTTGACTGTCATAGGCAAAATTTCATCGTGCAGGAAACAATGGACCACAACGAGGGGATACCAAATTTAGCCTATGATGTCAGACTAAACAGAAGTTGGTGCGACTGTGAAAAATTTCAGGTCTTCCGCATTCCTTGCTCCCATGTCATTGCAGCATGCGCACATACTCGCCAAGACGCTTACAACCATCTATCTGATGTGTACAAGGCCATCACCGTCATGAATGTCTATAATAAAAGCTTTTTGGTGCTACCAATGGAAGAATACTGGCCTCCATACGAAGGTGACATAGTTTGACACAACGACGAGATGTGTAGAAAGAAAAAAGGACGGTCAAACAAAACACGTATCAGCACAGAAATGGATACGACAGATAAAATGATAACACTATGTAGTATCTGTCGTCAACTAGGACACGATAAGAACAACTATCCCAATCGAGGAGCATCATCTAGGTTATAATCTTTTTGTAACATTGGATTTTTGTAACCTTCAATTTTTATATATCATTAAGTTTTTGTTACAACGAGGTTCACAACATACATCACTACAACATAAGCAAATTGAAAACAAAATATTTCTAAGTGATTACAACAATCAAAGTGATGTCATCTCGTCCGAACATCATTTCCCTAGCATCCTTATCAATTTTCATTCGCACCAAACCAAAGATATTGTCGAGTCTCTCAATACTTCTAATTTTTTCCCCTTCTGGTATTTTCCCATCTAACCAACGAACCAGTTCCCTCTTCAATTGAGCGAAAGTAGTGATGTTTCAGAAGAGCATCAACATCTGAGGTTTGTCTCTCGCATAAATCACATTTTCATAGCGGCGACGAACACCAAACATGATTGCCAAATGATGAAATGAGATGTGGAAAAATGATTCACATAACACCTCTATTTATAACCAAAAAAATGCAAAATACTCTGAGGTGTCAATCCAATTGGTGTCTCCTTTCAAAAAAATACACATGGACGCTAATTGAATTGGCTACACCATATGCCCTAGTGCCAATTGAATTTACTACACCATGTGCCATAGTCAATCCAATTGACTCCTACACTCTATTTTTAAGATGAGTCGTCAATTAGATTAACGTTTCCTCCTAAAAGTGAAATAGTTTGAGAATTTTTTTGAAAACAGAATTATTTTAAGATTTTTCTAAAAAAAATGAGTTATATTGATAAAAAAAATCCCCTTTAACATGAGAATAATTAAAGAAAAAATTATGTCCAAAATAGATTCTCGGAAATAAAGAATATCCAGGAATAATTTTTAAAAACTTCAAACAAATTTGAAATTATTGCATTTCCAATATAATATTTCCGGAAATGTTATTTTATAACTTGAAACAAACAGACCCCAATATAGGCTCCTTCCCCATCGCACAGCCAACATCAAACCATCAGTCACATTACCTGTATTCTACCTACAATGCTCTTTTCAGATATAAAAGAAACCTCTGGTCTAGTTAATAGAGGGAGAAAATATTTTGAAACTAAATTTAACATTTTTGTAATAAATAAGTTTTTAGATGTACACAATCTGCAACAAACATTCAAAACACTGCCTTTGAGAACAAGTTTTAAAGCAAATTAAACAGATTAAAGTGGATCGTGCAAATAGTAATCCAACTGTATGCTATCCTCTATGATGAATATAGCTCAAGAAAATACAAAATATCTATATTATTATGGATGACAGTCAGAACACATCTCACTGGTTAAAAATAATTAATACTAGTGCATCTGACGTCTGTCATCGCATGAAAGGAACTAAGCCCCTCATCTCTGTTCCATTTCCATTGCATAGGAAGTAAATTTTTTTCCAATTTTCTTCTGTGAATGCTTCGCGCCGAATAAGCCTTTGCCTGTCAAATAGGAAAACACATGGGACTCGGGAATATGTAAAACAATTTTCAAGCTATGAAATTTAATTGCACAGTAAAAATCAAAGAAAGGTATAAATATACAAGAACATTCATCCATCGATCGCTATTACACTGATTGATTTGTTAGCTATTACACTAATATAGTGTTATTGTTGTGCCATATGTTACCAACTTGAGAAATAGAGAGACTGTGTAAGCATACCTTAAATAATAATGACAAACAGTGTCTGCTTCCTCTAAACTGTATCGAGGAAACATAGCACGGGCATCGACTGGTACATCTGGTAAGTCTTTACGAAGCTTTCCTACAGCTGTCGAATGAGAAAAAGCCCCTACCATCATATTATCATGCATCATTGACCTAAAAGCATTCACCTGCAATAGTGTGAAGAAAGCATCGAATGTAGCCTATTTCCAAGGGCAGAAGTTATATCCTTAAAAAAATATATATCTGGCACTGTTCTACAATATAAAGAATCAACATACTAACCATCGTAATTTCTCTAGCATGTATTGGCCGACAAGATCGAATTGTGACAGGTTCCTCATACTCACTGAATGTAAACCAGTTATTATACTGGAGAGAAGCAATCACAGCAAATAAGGAAAACAAATAGCATAGCCCAATTTTGAGAACAAATCATTTCAAAAAAAGAACATCATTTTAACAACAAGCAATTTGATTCTCACTTGATCAATTGCAATAAGAACAGGCATGTCTTTAACAAGTGATAACTCTTTCCTCAAACGAACTACCACCCCAACAGCTGCATGTGTTTGCTCAATGCCAGTCTTCACCAGCTCATACAACATTGTACCTTCAGGAACTGCCATGGAATCAACATCTTTTAACCATCCCACACCAGCACCCTCGCCTAATGGGATTGGATCAAATATTTGGCATGGCAGTTGCTTTAGGTAGGATTCATTGTACTTCAAGAAATCCTGAAGAAAATTATCCATAACATTCAATGTAACTACAAGTAATGAGCCAAGGAGGCTGATAACAAACCAGTATTTATCATAATCATCATTAATAAGCAAAATATAAGTAAACATCCAAAATCAAATAAAACAAATACAACCTTTGACCCTTAATATAGGTCCCTCTTAAGTTTTCTCTTTATTCCTTTTTATATGACCCATTTCAAATTTTCAATTACATCAATTATTTTTTGCCAACATACTACCCCTAATTATATTACATCTTTTCTTGCAATTTGTTTTAAATACTCTATAAATCATGAACTATTTCTCTCGTGAAGGGTAAACTTGTAAATAAAACCAATTATCAGCAAATTTAATGGTACAACCAACTTTTTTAATTCTTGTATTTTACTCAATGGGGTCATATAATTAAAGGACGAAGGTAGTAAGTAGGAGAATAACAACTTTTTCCTACAAAACTATCAAATTTTAAAATTTTCTTCATTAAACATCTATATTTCTGACTTCTAATATGCATGGGGTTCAGAACAATCCTAATCTAGTATCCTAGTAATTAAAACTTTTATTTGATATATCTTAAGACAGGGGAAGTGATAGCAAACATCATTGTCTCACGTAGCTCAGTTGATGAGTTAAGGGACAGTGAAGGAGTGAAGGAGTTTTAAACAGGAGGTTCATGGTTCAAACCCTAAAAACTAACATAATCATTAACTCGCTAAGATTTGTCTATCATTGGATAATGTGGGTTTTCACTCCTCTAGCCTTTATAGTCATGACATCATATAAGGATGTAAACAAAATCATAGCATAGGTAAAAATCAACACTCTCTCCAATTATTGTGGAAAAGAAAGTGACTGCATTAAAGCAGTTGGGTAAAGAGAGATGACAGAAAGTGTACTCATTCTTATTTTC
The DNA here is from genome assembly GCF_024323335.1 of Lathyrus oleraceus. Classification (NCBI taxonomy): domain Eukaryota; kingdom Viridiplantae; phylum Streptophyta; class Magnoliopsida; order Fabales; family Fabaceae; genus Lathyrus; species Lathyrus oleraceus. The sequence goes on from NC_066583.1 coordinate 335,327,925, forward strand.
TAATTTAATTACATCTCGAAGAATTGGAAATTTCTTATAGGTAAACTATCATGCCAATTAGACAAATAGAAGTGTAACATAGGAGCCCAAACTACAATGGGGTAACCATACTAAGACAGTTAACAACCATCATAGGAAACTAATTGCACAACCTCTATAAATTGATTAGTTGTTGCTAAAGCATCATTAAGAAAACACATTGTTTCATCTATTTCTCTTGTTTGAAACGTCCTATAAACCGGACTTCCAAACTGAAAAGTATGTATATCATACCGGCACGAACATACAACTACACAATGATAGACAACATGGTAAAGCTAGAAATAGTGAAAGTTTTAGTCTTACTTTGAGGACATACTCGGCCTGGACAGGTGTGTCCCATAGACCTGTTTGTGGATGCTTATAGAAAAATCCTCCATGTGTCCATTCCTTTCCTCTGGGAACATAGAAAACCAACCAACCTTCTTCTCTAGCCCACTGAACAAGCATTGCAAGCGCAATGCTCTTCCCACAACTAACAGGACCATCTAAAACAACTTGCTTCCTAACTTTAACCCCTAAAATATTTAACAAAGAAACAAATCAATTTGAGTCTTAACTATAGTTAAGAATTGCAGTCTACAGCCCCAATTAGGGCAACAACATATAGGTTTTAGAATGTCTATGCATCAGCACTGCAACTGCAATTGCAATTGCAGCCCCATCAACAAGGTTTAAAGAAATTTAGAACATCAACATTGAAAATAATTGAGTAATTCGAAAGTATAAATTCAAAGAGCGCACCTTTACCATGAGGTGACCACATTGGTGGATCAACCACACGCCTGAAGTTATCACGAAGATCCAGAAAGCTCTGGCGAACAAGCAACGCAGTTCGCATAGAGTCCTGAAACTCCTTCGTCATACCAATCGGCAATCCTTCAGGCAAAGCAGCATCCAATGTCTCCTTCCTGGAAAATTAAAGCGACTCAGCAACTTAATACCCGAAAAAGAGTTCTAAAAAAAACCACGCACAGAAGGTGTTCGAGAAAACGCCGCAGTGGCAAACAAAGCAAAAAAGGCTCAAAGGGAGAGTGTACGCGAGCGGGAAGTATGTGCAGGTGTCGTTGTTGGTGAGCTTAGACAAGGAAGCGGCGGAAGTGAAGAGGGGTCTTCCGTTGGGGCCCACATTGAGAGAAGGGTTCTTTTCATCGGCGGTGAGATTGCGGAGGCGTTCCTGTTCGTCGAAGAAGATGTCGGCGGTTGCGGCGGTGGTAGGGGTTTTGGAAGTAGGAGTGGGCTTTGTTGGAGACTTGGAAGAATAATTTAGAGATGAGACTGTTGTGGTGAGGTTGTTCCGCCATGAATGATTGTGTGTTGCTGCGGTTCTCGTAAGGGACCGCAACATTTTATTTTCTCTAATGAGAGAGAGAGAGAGTTTGGGTTATTATGGATGGAAGTGGGAGATGGAGAACTGAGAAATGCGAAACTGAGAAGTGGAGAGAACTGGGAAACATTGTGGGGGTATTACCGTACTTTTACCTGATTGTTGGTTGAAATCAGCCCATCAGCCCGTATGATACAATCAATTGCCATCTTTCTTACCACACACCCCACTAAATTGCTTTAATTTAAATGTGTTGAATGTTGATGATTCAGAATATTTTATCTTGAAGAAAAAATTTGTAACATGTTTTGTATTTTTTGTTATTTGATTTAGTCTGTGTATTGATAATATATATATTTTTTAAATTGAATCATGTGTGGATGAAGTTAATACTCAGATTTTTGGAATTTTCTCAAATGTTATATGCATGTGATTTTTTAGGGGTTATTATTGGCGCGCCGCGAAAACTATTTGAACGCGTCGCACGTTCGAAGATACAACAGTCGTCACCGAAATTTATTTATTTCTGAAGAAAAGAGAAAATATCGATAAAATTCAAGGGGGGAGAAAATGGTAAGGAAGTTGGTTATGCAAGGGGAATGTATTAACATCTCTCACATTCGTTGTATTCAACGGGAACCATTTTAATTGTTCTTTGCGCGTATGGGTGTTATTATTTAAAGATTACTTGCGAAAAGGAAAAAAGATTTAATAATTAGTGTGCTCGCCAAGGATTTGAATCCTCGTGCTTACATATCCTCATAGTGCAATGAGAAATCAGAGTTTTGTAGTTCATGGAACTAAGGATAGGAACTGAAAAGGAAAGAGTGGATTAGATTGCAAAAAGGAGAAGAAAATTGCTTGAATAGAAAGTGTTGTTTGTATTAAAAGAGTGTGACATTAACCAATAGATGGTGATTAAGCAAAGATAGCAAAGGAGTGTGGCGTTAACCAATAGATGGCTTGGTTAATGCAAAAAGAAAGAGGTGTTTGTCTAAGTACCGGGTCTGACAAGACAAACAAGCAAGAGAATAGTTTTTCTAAGCATGGGGTCTGACAAGACAAATAAGTAAGGGGATTTGCCTAAGCACACTGTCCGGCAAGGCAAACGATAAAGAGGAGAGTTTGTGTAAGAATAGGGTCTGACAAGACAAACAAGCAAGAAAAGAAGGTTTGCCTAAGCACATGATCTAACAAGACAAACAAGCAAGAAAAGAAGGTTTGCCTAAGCACAGGATCTGGCAAGACAAACAAGTAAGAGAAGAAGGTTTGCCTAAGCATGGGGTCTGATAAGGCAAACAAGCAAGAGTAGAGTTTGTCAAAGCACGGGGTCTGACAAGACAAAAAAGTAGGAGAATAAGGTTTGCCTAAGTACATGGTCTGACAAGGCAAACAAGCAAGAGAAGAAGGTTTGTCTAAGCATGGGACCTGAAAAGGAAAACAATCAATAGAAGAAGGTTTTTCTAAGCACAGGGTCTGACAAGACAAATAAGCAAGAGAAGAAGGTTTGCCTAAGGACGGGGTCTGACAAGGAAAAACAAGCAAGAGTAGAGTTTGTCTAAGCACTGAGTCTGACAAGACAAACAATCAAGAGAAGAAGGTTTTCCTAAGCATAAGGTCTGACAAGGAAAACAAGTAAGAGAATAAGGTTTGCCTAAGCACGGGGGTCTGACAAGGCAAACAAGCAAGAGAAGAGTTTATCTAAGCACAGGGGAGGGGGTCTGACAAGACAAACAAGAAAGAGAAGAGCATATTGGTCCAGAGATGGGTATTTTAACATGGGGTGTTTACCCCAAAGAATGTACGGATGTCCAAAGCAAGTAGTGTTTGGTCCAAAGAGGAAGTGTATTGTTGTTGGAGATGGTTGAAGTGATATCTATGGGGAAGAATGCTTGACAATCATTTGATTCGAATTGCACTAAAGTCTATGAACGGAGGTGAATACTCTGAATAACTAGGGCTTGTGCCCCGTATGCAGAGGTACTCTAGACAAGGCTAGAAATAATCTCTCTTATCATTCTACGTTGCTTAAGGCTCGTGGCGTGCAATTCTCATCGTGATTGACAAGTGTTGAAGAAGATTATTCTTGTTGTGTTTGATGTAGTGATCCAGTCGTGATATCTAGTGTTTTCAAAGCCTTGCATGGGAAGATTGACTTGAGTATGAAGCCTTGAGTCTGAATTTTACTTTAGTTGTCTAATGTATTGCCAGTATAGAGGATCAGTCATATCAAATGATAAAGAGGCTTTGATCACTTGACTAGACATGGGAGACAAACAAGTGAATAGACCATTTGATCAAAGATGACTTTGATCATTTAGTCAATCAGGGACAAGATTAGAGTACTCAAGCACAATGATTTTATTAAAAGACTAAATTCATGAAGAAAAATTCAATATTCACAAGCATATTAATTTCTAAAAGTAAAACTAACATTAACTAATGAACCAAATTCTAATATACATCTAATATTACTATGTTTATCAATTTTCCAAAAAAGTCTAAATGAAAACTAATTCTAAAAAACTAACGATTGTTTATTTATTTTAAAATATGGATTAAATGGGGAAAACAATTAAAACCTAAAAATCTAAGTACTATTCTGGCATGATTTATAAGAAAAAAGATAAATTCCATGCTTATTAAGAAATATAGTTAAGTGCATTTAATTTTCTTGATTTCATGTGAGAGAGACAACACAATTACTAATATACCCTCAATTAAATTGTCTTCTACTAACAATATTAAGTAATTAATGCATGGATACTTTTGGAAGAAAGACATTAAATGCACATAGATTTGTTGATATTTACTTATGTTTAAGACCAAAAAAATTAGAAGACTTTTGCTTATAAATAAGACCGAGGAGAATACATTATTATTTTTCAAGGTATTTTCATATCAATATAATATGAGAATTTAAGCCAAGCCCAAAATCTCAGATGATCGAGTTGCTTAGACAATTTAAGGACTGCTTCATTGAGGACTATAATGAGATGTCATGCCTCATTCAAGAGTTGGTGGAATTGAAACTACCAATTCGACCTAACAATAGACTGGTGAAGCAGATACCAAGGAGGTATGCACCAAAGAAAATGTCAAAAATAAAAGAAGAGACCGAAAGACTTCTCAGGAATAAGTTCATAAGAACTTCTAGGTGTGTTGAATGGCTTCCAAACATTGTTTCCGTAATTAAATTTAATGGGACTCTTAGAGTTTGTATAGATTTTAGAGACCTAAATATTGTCACTCCAAAGGATGAATATCCAATGCATGTGGCATAAATGCTAGTCGATTCATCTGCAGGCTTTAAGTATCTAAGTCTTTTAGATAGTTATTTTGGATATAACCAAATCTTTATTATAGAGGAACATGTGTCGAAAATGAAATTTTAATGCCTTCGGGCCTTAGGAACTCATGAGTGGGTGGTAATGCCTTTTGGCCTAAAGAATGCAGATGCAACATACCAAAGGGCGATGAATCACATGTTCCATGATTTCATCGAAACCTTCATGCAGGTATATATTGATGACATAATCATTAAATTCTCATCGAAAAATGGTCATTTAGGCCACCTTTGACAGTCCTTTGAAAGGATGAGGGAACATGGACTTAAAATGAATCCATTAAAGTGTGCTTTTGGTGCTCATGCATGTGATTTTCTAGGATTTTTGGTTCACAAAAATGGCATAGAGATCAACCAAAATAAAACCAAGGTTATATTCGACACCAACCCCCCGTTGAACAAGAATCAACTCCAGTTCTTGCTAGGAAAGCTAAACTTCTTAAGGAGGCTCATCTCGAATCTAATTGGCAAGACAAACGTTTTTTCACCTTTGCTATATTTAAAGAAGGAGGGAGGATTCGTGTGGGAACTAGAGCATCAAAAATCTTTTGATCAGATCAAGAGTTACCTATTGAATCCTCTTATACTTTTACCTCCTGATAGGAATAAACCAATAATGTTATACATTTCGACATCTGATTTGACAATAGGTAGTATGTTAGCACAAGAAGATGATGATGGCGTCAAAAAGGCCATTTATTACCTTACTTAAGTGTTGAATGACGCAAAAACTAGATATAGCTCAGTAGAGAAATTGTGTCTTTGTTTGGATTTCCCTTTTACAAAGTTGAAGTACTATATAAATCCAATAGATGTGTTCGTTTACTCTCACTTTGATATTATTAAACATACTGAAGCCTATTTTTCATAGTAGAATAGGAAAGTGGGCTTTGGCTTTAACTGGATATTCTTTAACATATGTACGTCTTTAAAGACCATTAAAGGTCAGATTGTTGTTGATTTTATTGTAGATCATTCAATAGTCGAAGCACGACAAAATTATGTTAGCCTAAACCTTAGAAGTTGTACTTTGACTATTCCAGACATAAAAATAGAACAAACATTGGAATTCTGGTTATTTCCCACAAAGGAATCTCAACCAAGTTTAAATTCAAAATCCAAGGGTGTTGCTCAAATAATGAGGCTGAATATGAAGTCTTAATAGCAGGCCTTAGAATCCTGCTAGACATGGGGGAAAATGAACGAAATCAAAGGCGACTCAAAATTGGTTGTGAAGAAGTTGACGAAAGAATATAAGTGCATTAAAGAGAATTTATTTATGTACTTAGTCAAATCAATTCACTTCTAAAAAGATTTGATTCATTCAACATCAAACATGTACCTCGACTAGAGAATCAAGAAGCAATCGACTTAGATCAGATTGCTTCGGGATATAAAGTCTTTAAAGAGAAATTAGAAGAATTAATCGAGATGAAGGAAAAGTTGGTTTCGTCAAGTATTATTCCCTCGGATTTTCCCAAGTTAAAATTTATGGGGATAGAAGAGTTGAAAGACTTGCAAAATCCTGAAATTTTTTGAAATGTTTTGCATTGACAATTTGTCGAATAATGATTGGCAAAAAACAATCATAGATTTTCTGGAAAACCCAATTGGAACAACGGATCGAAAGATCAAGTATAAGGTATAAATTTATGTTATTATTGGTAATTATTTATTTAAAAAGACCCTAGAAGGAGTTCTTTTGAAATGCCTTAGTGAAAGTGAAGCATATTTGGCAATTTTTAATGTCCATAATGGATCATGTGGCGCCCATCAAGTTGATCATAAAATAAAGTGTCTTTCATTTTGACAAGGCGTTTATTGGCCAACTATGTTGAAAGATTGCATAGAATTTTCTAAAGGGTGTCAAGAATGCCAAAAGCATGCAGGCATTTAACATGTCCCAGTTAGGGAATTGCACTCAATTGTTAAGCCTTGGCCATTTAAAAATTAGGCATTAGATTTAATTGGTAGAATTCGACCTACATCATCTAAAGGTCATAATTACATCTTACTAGGTATAAATTATTTTACCAAATGGGTCAAAGTTGTGCCTTTGACGAATGTTGATCAAGATGTGTCACGGCGCGAAAAATGACGACGAGAGTTCACACGCTCGAGATGATAACAGAGTCACCACCCAAGTTTATTTATTCCAAAAGGAAAGGAAAAATATCGATAAAATTCTTAAAAGAAAAAGAATATGGTTATTGTAACCAAATTCGAGTTCGGGAGTCGGTTATGCGAGGGGAAGGTATTAGTATTCCTTACATCCGTTGTACTCAATGAGAACCATTTAGTTAGATTATGAATAAAATTTTAGCTTTCGTTATTTGTTTTTTTCTAGTTATTAAAAGTTTGAAATGGAAAAAAGAAAAGGTCGCAAAAGTTTTTTATTAGGGTGCTTGACAAGATTGCGAGTCTTGCCCCTATGTATCCTTAGGTGCGATGAGGAATTCAAAGCTACGTAGTTCTGTGTAGCAAATATTTATAGGTTGGTCAATTTTAGAGAAAGGCACCCAGTCACATTCGAGCGGAAAACATTGATTGCTACCTAATTATGAATGTAAAGAATCTTGTGAGTTGTATTAGAATGAACAACATAACTTGGAATCTCACAAAGTTATGTTTTCATCATATTCAAGTGGAAAGTGTTCCTACTTCACGCACATGATATGAACCAATCTTTATTTGCATCGTCTTGGTATGGATGAAGCAGATCTCATTTGTAAAGGTTTGACATCGCGCTAATACGGAAAAAGAGTTTGATTGGTTGAGAATATGCTTAGGAGAATGACGAGTACTTGAATGGGAGGCTAAGTACGACTATCATTCAAATACTCGGGGACTAGAGGGATAAGTACGTCAAACTATTCCTTTTTCTTCCAAGATATTTATGAAATTGTGAGGCAGATTAAATCATATTTCTTTAATAGATGATGAGTATTCACACGGAAGGTTAAATACGACCATCACACAAACACTAGGGGATTATGAGGGACAACTACGTTAAACAATTCCTTTTTCTCCATATGGGCCCCCTAGTCAAAGTGTGGAATATGAAAATCCAAAGGCTCGACACCTGCCACGTGTCCACTTAAATGAAATATGGCAATGATTTAAAAAGAAAACCAAAAAGCACATGAACTAATTTCCTATTTTATTCGCTCTCTCTCTCTCTCTCTCTCTCTCTCTCTCTCTCTCTCTCTCTCTCGGATTTTCATCTCTCTCTTCTCAACCATAAAAACACACTTTCATATTTTTTCACTCCCCAAAATGGACCAACGCGGTGGTTCACGAAGAACACACAAGGATGAACACGTTGAATGTTCATCCCTGCCACTCCCCAAATTTCTCCAAACCTCAGTAAAAAAACAAAACACACACCCTTATTCTTTTTCCCTCCTGACCATGAATTTGGCATCAAAACACTTAAACCCTTTATGAATTAAGCAAATCAAACCTCCCCAAATCAAAACCCTAAACTTTTTCCTTCAAAATCGAAACGGTTACAACATGATTACAACGAAACGAAGCAATAAAGTAATAAGGCAATATACAAATGGTATTAAAAATCAACAGAAAGCGAGGAAAAGAACCTCACTAGAATCTAGATTTCCCAGGATTCTGGCGAGAAATTCAACAAGTTCTTTCGACCTTTAGGTACGCCCTCTTTGTTATGCTCTTTCATTTCTTTTCCGTTTTTTACTTCTGCTCTTCTTTGAAACCTCTTCTTTCTTTTGGGTTTGGCCTACTGTAGATGAATTAGAAGTTAAACTAACGTTCCTGCAAATGTTTGGTGAGTGATTATCGTGTCTTTGTAGTAGCGTTTTTTCAGGAGTTTTTGGTGTGTTTGAGGGTGAAGTGAGGAGCTCGTGATCTTTCTTTTTGAGGGAATTTGTGAAGTTTTTTGGGGGGAATTGTGGTGATTGGCAGAAGTGTGATATAGGGTGGTGAATGTGTGATTTGTGAATGTATGTGATCATGCTTATGGATGGTGTTGCTGTGAAATCATATTTATGTAACAAATTTTCATTTTATTTCAATTTGGATTTCAATGTATTCTTCTTCTTTATGTTTTGTTTGTTTGTAAATGGGATAGATGCCTGCAATGTATGTGGTGTTTGACTATGCAACTTGCTTTCACGTGTATTATATCATGTATGAAGTGTAGGAACTCCATGTATGTATTCACGTTTTTCATGTATATGTTCAATGTAAATATTTTATGCTCATGGTAATGTGGATGGTAACTTTGACATACATTGATGTTGAGTGATGTTAAATACAACTTTGTAGCTCACATGTTATGTATAAACATACTTTATTCACTTTAATTTCTTTCTCATTTTAATATACTTTTTAGTCCAATTTTGTCCACGGCTTTGTGATGGGTAATGATAAAAAACAAACAATGGCACTTGGAATCAAAAGATGATAACAATGCAATTAAAAAAGTGGTTTGAATATTTTTTTATTTCAACATAATGATGATATATGCAACTATAATTGAAATTATTTAACCAACTAAATTGGACTTTATAATGCAAGAATGACATGCAAAAAATAAAATAAGGATTGAAACAAATAAAACAACTATTCCATTTATTTTTAAGTATGAATCTAAAATTTAAAAGGAATTCAAAATACAATGAAATGTGCCAATTGGATTTGACTAAGATGAACTGTATTTAAAAAAAAAGTTATGCAATGTAATGATTAGAGAAAATTGGTGGGATTAAATTAGGGTACGCCATTTGTTCCTATTTAACTATTTTTACCCAGAGAGTATGAATGACGGTAGTCTTCATATAATCGTGGTGAAAGATAATTAAATACAAATAATCCAAATTTTATCCCTTAGATGAAAATGCAATGGAATATTATGAAATGAGATGCAATGAAATGAGGCTTGAATAAATGTCTTTATTGGTGAATGGAAATGCAGGGTGGACTCAATGGAGATTATGTTCTTTGGGGATGCTTCGAAAGCGATGACGAGTTTCGAATTTTCTCAGAACTAATTAAGTGGCATTTAGCGATAAAATGGTAAATTATGGAAATCCTTATAACAAACCCAAAGATATTCGGTATCCTCAGACTCAATAAATAGTTATGGAAATCCATCGTAACAAAATGTAGAGCTCTGGAAATCCTCAGAGTAGACCAATTGATATCCAGAAATACTCGGACTCAAAGTGATGACATTTTTATTTGTACACCTTGTGAACTTCTGTTGACCTTGGATCATGATGGTTTAGACTTTAAGTCTCATCAAACTTAATGGATCTTGGGTGTTGATGGGGTGAAAACCCTAATCCACCAAAATAGATGATTGATTTTGATGATGACTTGATCAAACTTTTGGTCCAATTTGGGTGTGACTTCTCTTGTGTCTCTCTTCTTCATCTCTTTTTTTCCCTTTGATCAATTGGATGACTTGTGTCCATCTTGTTAATGATGTATGGATTGGTATTTGATGAACTTTCATAATTTCAAATCTACCTCCTAATTGGTCATAGATCATTTAAGGTACTTTGGATTGATGATAAGTTTATCCTAAGTGTCATGAAGTGTGGACTGAAGTAATGGACCATCCTCCTAGTCTTTATGCTTGATCATCCCTTTTCTCTCTTTGTGGCATGTCTTTAGGAGAATGGTTTACATATCATTTCTCTAGCATGTATTAACACAAACATTATTATTGACCGACCTCATATAGTTGTAACTTCTACATAAGTCCAATTACGATTGCTTAACATATCGCTAAGTTTGTCCCAAAGAAAACAAAAACATTTTTATAAGTGAGATTGTAAGTCTCCTATTCCTCATGATATTGTGTGAAAATGTTGCTCCTTTTCCATTTGTGAGAGCTAGTGGCATACTTGTTGATTATATCCAAGTTGGAGCCCTTCTCATAAATGATGTATAGGTTCATATTTTCATACGTATGAGTGGATAGTTTAGTGTTCTCCAAAAAGTGACCAGAACATCTTTTCATCTTTGATTACTAACATCCTTTACTAACACTTTACTTGTATTAACTTTTACTTTAAAGTCATTTACTTTATGCTTATTTATTTTATCCCATTTACTGTATACTTTATGTTGAGCATTTCATATTATATTGTTTGTGATTATGTCATTTATTCTTTGTCCATTTGGACTTTTTCTTTTATATCATTATAAAGAAGACATTAATAAAAGAAAAAAACTTAAAAGGAAACTTGATTATCCTGACTCATGGCCTTGTGGTTACTATCCTTGGCATCATTGTGGAGTTATGGACTTAGAATTAGGACCTTGACCTTTGCTTTGGACTTGTGATTTGAGATCTTGGGATTCATCTGATATCTTTTGTAGCGGTAAAATTTTTGAGATTAAGCTATTGATTAACTTAACTCACAAAGCAAGAGTCACCGCCATGCTTTTATTATTTCCAGAGGGAAAGGGAAAAAGTACAAACAAAATTCAAAGAAGTTTTAAATAAAACTAATAAAAAGAGAACAAGGATTCGGGGGTTAGTTATGCAAAGGGAAGGTATTAGAACCCTAAACATTCATGGTACTCCATGGGAACCTCTATGAAAATGTGTACATTTTAGCTTGAAAAAGGTGTTGTTTGCAAATGACTAGAGAGACGGGGAAAGAAATATATTTTTTTATTTTTTGTGTTTGCCAAGACTTTTGAAGTCTCATGACTACGTACCAACAAAGTGCAATGGAGGATCAAAACCTTGTAGTTCGTGGTAAAAAAAAAGGAGTTTGTTTCGATTCATTTTTTAGGAAAAAGACATTTTTGTCATTTTAAGGAGAATACTCAACTAGTCACCCACAAGTATGAAAACTTTGCATCATCATGAGAAGGGCTCCAAATTGGATAAAATGAACAAGTATGCCATTAGCTCTCACAAATGGAAAAGGATTATCATCAATTCTTTGGAGATATGATAATTAAAACTCAACTATGGAAATGACTCATGTCTAATAACTTGAGAAAAGTTTTAAAAGGAAAAGTGCATGAGTGCACAAAAATGGTTTGAATGAGTTATGCATTTTTTAGTCTTTTGAAATTAGTCTAAACATGCTTAAGATGGATTGGCATTTATTAAGAAAAAAAGTTTTGAAAATCACTTGACAAAATTCAAGGTTTATTGAGAAAAATGATTCAAGTTTGTAAAACAAGAAGGTTTTAAAACAGAGAGAAGGTTTTGAAAATTTAAGAAATGGGGGAAGGAGAAGAAGAGAATATCCTAAAGAATAAAGTAAAATTTAGGGAGGAAAGATCTAACCAATAGATAGTAAGCTTTATGACATAAGTCAAGCAATAATTCCCTCATTTGGATTAAGCCTTAAGAAAGCAAAATAAGCAAATAGTAATCCTTGTGTCAGGTGAAGCCAAGGTAACCAAGCCAAATCTTCACAGAGATGTCCAAAGTCAAAGGTATCAGATGGATTCCAAGGTCTTAAGTCTCAAATCCCAAAGCAAAGGTCAAGATCCTAATCTTAAGTCCATAACTCCATAATGATGCCAAGGATAGTAACCACAAGTCCATGAGTTAGGAGAAATAAGTTTCTTTTTTATGAATGCCTTCTTAACAATGATATAAAAAGAAAAATCCAAATGGACAAAGAACAAAATGTCATAAACACAAATAATATGATATAAAATTTTAAACATAAAGTATAAAGTAAATGACATAAAATAAATGCATAAAGGTAAATTACTTTGAAGTAAAAGTTAATACAAGTAAAATGTTAGCAAAAGATGAAAATATGTTTTAGTCATTTTTGGGAGAATACTCAACCATCAACTCACAAGCATGAAAATATGAACCTATACATCATTTATGAGAAGGGCTCTAACTTGGATAAAATTAACAAGTATGCCACTAGCTCCCACAAATGGAAAAGGAGCAACATTTTCACACAATATCATGAGGAATATGAGACTTACAATCTCACTTATAAAAAATGTCATTGCCTTTGGGACAAATTTAGCACTATGTTAAGAAATCGTAATTGGACTTATGTAGAAGGCACAACTATCTAAGGTCGGTCAATAATAATATTTGTATTAAGACATGCTATAGAAATGATATGTAAACCATCCTCCTAAAGCCATGCCACACAAGAAAAGAAAAATAAAAGGGATGATCAAGCACAAAGGCTAGAAGGATGGTCCATTACTCCAATCCATACTTCATGACACTTAGAACAAACTTATGCATCAATCCAAAGTACCTTAAATTATTCATGATCATTTAGAAGGTAGATTTGAAATGATGAAAGTTCATCAAGTACCAATCCACACATCATGAACAAGATGCACACAATCCATCCAATTGATCAAAGGGAAAAGAAGGAGATGAAGAAGAAGGGGATAAGGGAGATCACACCCAAATTGGATCAAGAAATTTGTTCAAGTCATCATCAAAATCAATCATCCATTTTGATGGATTAGGGTTTTCACCCCATTAACACCTAATATCCATTGAGTTTGATGAGACTCGAAGTCAAAATCATCATGATCAAAGGCCAACAGAAGTCTACAAGGTCGTACAAATTTAAAATGCAATTAAATGAAATAAAAATGCATCAAATGTATTTTTAAAAAGGAAATAAAATGGAAAATCCACAAAGTCCTTCAAAACACCAAATAAAGGGCCAAGAAAATTATGGAAGGTTGGAAATAAAACGAGAAACATATAATAAAATTTTCAGAATTTTAAAATGCAAAAAAGTGTTTTTAAACCAATTAAAATAAGTGAGAAAAGAGAAAATTCATGAAAAATAGGAAATCCATAAAATAAAATGTAAAAAAATAAAAATCAGATGAAGAAAAATAAAAGAAAATTTTAGAAATTATTTTGGGATATTTTGGATAAAAAATGAAATTACTATGAATTTTTAAAGAAAAAACAATTTAAAAATAAAAATAGAAAAAGAAATAAATCAGAAAAAACCCGGAGCGTTGGATCATGTCTCATTAATTGACGTGACAAATCCAACACTCCAAATATTGAGAAACATGGTGGAACACGCTGCAAGCAAAGCATACGATCCAGTTTGAATTTAACCAATCAAAACATTTCAAAATGCCAAGGTGTCTGGTCCAAACTCAGACCACCTGATAAATACTCCGATCATTTTCTCCGGTGAGCTCTCACCGGAATTTCATTATTTGGTAACTTCAAGACACGAGACACCATCATTGTGATCCCCTTCTCATCCTGAATTCAACCTCATACTCCAAATTCATTTATGTGAATTGAGCAAAGGGAATTTTAAAGAAGTTTCAGAAACAAGCAAGTCACGAAAAATTAAATTAAATGATGAACACGATCAATCAACACCAGATAAGTTAAGAGAAAACATCAGAGAGTGAAGAACTACATTGTAGTAACTTGTTTGAGTTCAAGTGATGCTCATAACTACCTTGTCTAGATGGTGATCAGAAGTTGATGAAACTCGATCTGGTTAGATCACTTCAGAAGGTCTCATAGCTTGGGAATTGTTGCAAAAGTTTCAGAGGATGCCGATGGAGCTAATGGAATCAAGAAATTAGATTGAAATAGGATGAAACTCAGAACACGATAGTTGAATTTTCTGGAAAAAATTCAAGTTGCAGCTGGGGTTTCTTGGCTCTCCAAAGCTTGCAAATGAATGCAATATCTTCCTCTATTTATAGGGAACTTTATTGGATCCAAATACATGTGGAATGATGCATAATTCATGCAAAACAAATTTGATCCAAGTGTGTGGAAAGTGTGACTTGAAACTCATCAAAACTCAGCCAAATGATGCATTTTAAGTGTCAATTAACTTTTGGAGACTTTTTAAAACATGTTTAAGCATAAAACACTTGCTAATTTGGCTTGGAGTTGAGATTAGTCATGATCGAATTTCGGGCAATGGTGATTTATTCAGTTTCAAGTCACCAAGTTCAACTCAATGGGGCATCCTACTCAAAAGGCTTTTTGATCTCATTCTTTTTGCAATATGTTAACATCGTAGCCAAGATTACAATGAGCCAAGAAAGGTTATATTTGGATGTTTGAGCACGAAGTTATGGTGTGTTGAAGTTGGCATAAAATATTGGTCACATAACTTAGAAAAATTTGAGTGCTTCATGGCTGAAAATGACCTATAATGTCCCAATGAATTCCATGGCCTTCCAAGCATATTTTTGTTGGTGTAAGCCCTAGAGGCCAATACTTTTGCTAATTGTATCGATTATTTATTAATAATAAAAGGTTTTTTCTTTATTATGGTTGTTTAATAAAGTCCCTAGAATAACTAGTTCGTTTAATGTATCAAGTGTGACTTAATCATGAGATCACATTAAACATAAGGACACTATTCTTAAAGTATCTGTAGTCGAGCCTTATTATGAAGTGGGATAACATTAAAGCATTAAGACTATTATGTATATAGACTGATGATCACATCTCATGGATCATGGATAAGGAGTTATCAAGTCTTAAACATAGGTATGAATATTAAGAGTAATATTTATACTGGATTGACCCGCTATGAGAATACTATATAGAATGTTATGCAAAGTGTCATAAGTTATTCTCATGGTGATAATGGTGTATACCACCCTTCGACCTGAAACCACCATGGACCCTAGATGTAGAGTCGAGTGCCTTATTGCTGATCAAACATTGTCCGTAACTGGATGACCATAAAGACAGTTGATGGATACTCCACGAAGCATGCTGAGGGACATGAGTGACCTAGATGGAATTTTCCCATCCCGCGTAATAGGATAAATGTCTATGGGCCCAATATTGAACTGGACAAGGATGACACGATTTATGCCTTGTGTTCAATATAGACATAAGGGCAAAAAGGTAATTGTACATATAAGTATTATCACAAAAGGATTTGTCAGATCACAAAAGGACAGATTGATGAGAGATAGAGTTGTAAGAACAAAGTTGGTTCTACAATATATCTCTAGGATTTTGATGATAACAAAGGATGAAACAAAAATGGTACTCTAACAAGATTTTTCTTAGTGTGCAGGACTCTGATCAAACATCTGATGGAGAATTACATCACATACAAAATATTCGATTATCAGATACTACTCAGAAAGAATGTGTCCAGAAGGATCTGATTCTGATCAACGCAGATACCAGCGCAACATAAAGAAGTCAGAAACTCTGATAAAAGAATACTGAATCCAGACTCTGAATCTAAAGAAGTCTAGAGCATTGAGAAACTCTAATGTGATCAGATATAATCAACCTTTGAAGATAAACTCTGATTTATCAAGACTCTGATGCAGACTCACAAGTTCAGAACGCATAACCGAAAATAAATCTTAATTTGGAAAGAAACGTATTTCGAGAAGGAAATAATGAGGCGTGCAAAACTGTTTTAGAAAGAAACAAGGAGAGTAATGACATTAAACATTCTTCAATGACCAAGATCCTGTCATCAATCCAACGGTCCTTCACAACGACTATATAAAGGACGGAATACTTCACAAGAAAAAAATACACATGAGACACACAAGAAAATGAAAACTCTCAATTTCCTTCTTATCTTTCACGAGTTGCTGCTCTTACATGAAAATCTATTGTTCTTACAATTATGTAATTCTTGCTTGTTTGTTAGAAGCACATTACATTACAATTTATACTCTTTCTTAAAATACTTCCTCAAGTGACTCTATGTAGTCTGAATACTTGAGAAGGCTGAGATATTATTCTCTTAGACGATTGGTTGTGTAATCTTTCAAGATTAGTGGATTAAGTACTTTTTGAAGGCGAAATCACCTTGGCCGGGTGGACTGGAGTAGCTTTGAATTTCAAGCGAACCAGTATAAAATTTTGTGTTATCTCCTTTTTATTCTGTGTGTGTCTGATTTCTGAAAAAGTTTTTATTTCCAAAAAAATTCAAACCCCCTTTCTTGTTTTTCTCAACCTTCAAGAGTAATTAAGGAACACCGTAAGGTACAACGCACTTAAGTGAATTGTAGAACATCGTAAGGTATAGTGTACTTAAGTAGAATACGAAATATGGTAAGGTACCACTCACTTAAGTGATTTTGGCATATTATAAGATATGGGCCACATACACTTAAGTGGGCTTTTTAGCTTGCAGCCCACACAAGGGGTTCTATAAATAGAACCCTTGTGCAGAAGCATTAGTGGAGTTGCAATTTAGTTTCTCTCTATCTCTCTCTCTCACTCAAAGCCTTCATTCGTAGCAGCTAGCACTGAGATTGAAGGAATCCATTCGTGTGGACTGAGTAGAGGTGTTGTCATTGTTCAACGTTCGTGATCACTCCGTAGATCTGCATCAAAGGTTACTATCGCCACAAGAGGTAACGATTCTATCACTGATCATGCCCATTCTTAAGGATCACTAAAGGAGAATTTTTTTAAATTACACTGCATTTTGGATCGCCCTTCTCCTTCAGTGGTATCAGAGCCACTTACAAAACCATGCATCTGATAGATGTTTATTTTCTGTGTTAATATGATTAAAAGACAGAATGAATCAAAGAATAAACGAGTAATTAAATTTGGCATCATGTGTGTATGATTTGGATGATTGATGTTGACTATGCTTCGGAATCCGACGTTAGTATGGTGAAGCAACGATACATTGATCGTCCATAGGTTACACAATTGAGATCGATCAAGTTATATATATGATATAAGTAATCCTGATGCAAAATACAGTATATATGATATACTATTTCTGTTTCATTCATTCAAACACTTATTGGTTGTTTTCCTTTGAGCGATCACTGGTCATTTGCTTCTTGATCCGACATTAGTATGGTGAAGCAATGACGTGTTGATCAATCATACTGAATTAACAATCGAGGTGTGTTTGACAGTCTGAAATTGGTGCATTAGGGTTAATGACGACACAAGGGTTATGTTATCAAAGAGTTATGCGATTAGGGTTGTGACCATCTAACTCTGCGTAGTGTGATCGGTCGCCGAAATTTAATTTGGTTTTAATTAATTAACAGAATTTAAATTAATGATAATAATGTGTTTATTATTATTGTCTTGTGGTGATCGATTATGGCCTTAGTTTTCCTTTATTTTGTTTTGGGATTTTAAAATACGACCTGCGTGTCGTGCCTCTCTTTTAATCTCTTAATGTAACTTCTTTTCTCATCTCACTCCCTCGTATGTAAAACGAGTTTCTTTTATGTAATTTAATGTTATGAAGAAAGAGAAGAATATAATATCAAAGAAGGACAACCTTGAAGATCTTGCTTGGAGAAGCTTAGATCGTTATTAGGTTAGCTTAGGTTCTCTCATTAGCTTAGATCGTTGATGCATGTGAGAGACGATTTATATGATAAATAAGCCAGTGAGATCAGAATAATTTCAAATTCCCTCAAATTAAATATTAAGTTTATGCTTTCCAAGTTTTAGCACTCATCAAGACTAGTATCGGATAATGTAGGTTTCACCTACGCGAGGTGCATGTTCTATATTAGTAAGGTGCGATGGGATAATTGTAATATCCAATTGCTAAAACAATGGGTCAAACTTAACTAAATAAATTATAATAATATTATATATGTTTAGAAGCGAGAGTTGGAAATGATCCATGTGATGGATTGGAATAAGGAGTTATTCACCCAACTAAAATATTCGAGAGTTATATTAGATACAATTGGAAGGAGTTCCTACCTAAATAACCTAGTTTTGTGTAATCCGCCTACGCGGACTTAAAACAAAGTGAAATGTGGATCTTGACCCACTAGAAAATCTTCCAACAGGATTTTCCGAATCAAATGGTGAGGGTCATTTGTTTTGAGTAAAATAGTGGGAGCATATTTAATCAAAGGCCTAATTAAATATGTTATTGATACTTATATTTTCATTATTTTCATGTAGATTACCATGACAACAAACACCTCTAACAACATTTTACGATCAATCCTTGACAAGGAAAAATTGTCTGGGACCAATTTTCTGGATTGGCACCGAAATCTAAGGATTGTCCTCAAACATGATATAAAGCTGTATGTCTTGGAGAAACCTGTTCCTGAAGAGGAACCTCCTAGTTCTGCACCTAAGGCAGAAATATATGCTTATAAGAAGCATGTCGATGATGCCAATGAAACTGCTTGCCTCATGCTAGCTACCATGAACTTAGAGTTGTAAAAGCAACATGAGAATATGGCAGCATTCGATATGATCGAACACCTGAAGATTCTCTATCAAGAGGAAGCAAGGCATGAAAGGTTTGAAGTTTTAAAAGCCCTTTTTCAAGGAAAGTTAGCTGAGGGAGCCCTTGTAGGTCCCCATGTGCTCAAGATGATTGGGTATGTGGAAAACCTTGAGAGGTTGGGGTTTCCCCTCGGAAAGGAACTTGCGACTGATTTGATCTTGCAATCGTTGCCAGATAGATTCAGTCGATTTGTCCTTAATTCAATATGAATGATATGGGCAAATCTCTTCCTGAACTACTAGCCATGTTAAGAACTACTGAGCAGAATCTGAAGTCAAAAGGGAAGTCCATCAAAATCCTCTATAACTTATCTTTACATGACAAGATCCAATTATGCTTGGAGGATCATCAAAAGTTTGGGTACATTAGATGTCATTTGTGGACTTAGTGAAATTTGTTTACACATGATTGAAGCATCTCTAACCACTTCCCACCTCCAAATCCATAGTTGAATTGACAATTGACTTTTGTTGACTTTTTAGGGTTTCAGATGATTTGCACATGGACTGATGATCTCTGAGTCTCCAATACTTGGCCAAATCACTTCAAAATGATCCTTAAATCATGTGAACTCATGGGAACCACCCTAAGGCTTTGATCTCATGGAAAAATGCACTTGTTGCCTTGCACAGCTGAATCTCTTAACCAGTCTTGCCTGATGACATGATGGACTATGCAATGACAATGCAATGTTAATGACCTAAAAATAAAAATGTATATACAAATGGGAGGTGCAAATTTGAGGTGCTACACTCATAGGTTGATGAGTTTCAGTTACAAGCTAAATTTTGGAAAAAAATGTCTCAGACATTGTGTCCAACATTTGTGTACCTGTTGATGAAACTAATATGGTTTTTAAGGGAGAAATGTTGAAGATGTTTCACCATAACTTGTTATTGCTCCTACTACTATTTTGATGTTCCTTGTTATATGTTCTCCCGTGGTTTGATAATATGGTACATATTCCCAATTTGAAGTCTTTTGGATGAAGATGTGTGCTAGTCTGGTCGGCTGCTGTTCCTGTTAAGCTTGTGTTCTGGATCCTGAAGCTTGTTGTTTTGGTTGTGGTTCTTTCCATACCTTTGTCAAATTATGGAAAAAACGGGAAATAATGATCATGTGGGACAAGATATTCCATCATCATGTTCTATGTATGTGTTGATATGATCTCTTGATATGTAGTAACCAACTTACTTATGCTGCTGCTATTTTCTTTGTTGGTTATGATGTCTGATATGGTGTGTTGCTTATGTTACTTCTTGAAGATCACATCTTATAAGTTATTATAGCCCAAATTTTACATAGGAGGGATTGTTGTTCCTTTTGATTGTATGAATTAGGTAAAATAACATATATACAAGATGTATTTTATGCAGAGGTAACATGTGAAACAAGATGTTCCAGCATGTGTTCCATCATTCAGCCTCAGTCTACAAACCATGACTTATGAGTGAATATGTGTGCATTGATGTTTGATTTCTGGAAAATTTGTTGTTGTATCTTGATGTGTATTTTGGAAAATATTATTCAGTAAGATTTTCTAAAAAGATTTTATTAGTCCATAAGTTCGAAGAAGATTTAATTAGATATGGATTAATTAAAAATATTTGGAGTTGGAAGATTTAATTGGATATGGTTTGAAGATAGATTGGTTCAGTTTTATCCAAGATTGAGCTGAAGATTTAATTAAAAAAATATTCATGAAGAGATTTAATGGGATGTATTTTAGTTACAAGATATGGATTTGAACTTAATTAGAAGATCTTCAATCCAAGTTTTAGAAGTATGGTTCAATTTAAGCAAGAGATTATTCTGAATCCTTTACTTGAGAAATTAGAATTGTGATGTATATCAAGTAAATGTTTTGTTTGGTATGTTCAATTTATTTATGTGAAGAAAGGAAACATGTGGTAACAGATGTCCCATCATGTGCGCAACATCTGGCCCTTGTCAGCAGACCAATGTTGTAGTTGTTTTGCACGTTATTTTCTGGTTAGATCTTAATCAAATTTGTTACAAAGTTGTTGCTATATTTTATAATGCTTTTGTGTGAATTGTTTGATAGTTGTTTGAAGATTAAATCAATTTAAATGTAGATTTAAATTTGAATTAAAAATAAATCATACCATTTTTTGGAGACTTTTGTGGAGAAAATCAAATCCAACTATATAAGTTATAATTCAGGATGAAATCAAATCAATTTCCCATTGGAAAAAGCCCAAAATAAGCATTGCTATTTAAGGAGACTCAAACCTCACGTTTGAGGTGTTCATGTTTTGAAGACTCTTTGTATTAGGGTTTCTATTTTTTAGAATTTCTTTGAGTTATTGTTGTACACCACTCTAGCGCCTGAATTCATATCTTAAGGCATCGAGTTCAGTTTGTTAATTGAGTTGTAACACTTTGTTCCTAGACATTAACTCTATAATCTTGAAAACAAAGTACTTGTGTGGTACTATTATTTCATTTATTCATTCATATTCTAATTGTCTAAACACTCGGGAGAGTGTTTGAGTTAAAGTGAGAGGGTTCTAATATTTAAGGGGAGTGTAAAACGAAGCTTCACGGGTAGTATTAGGAAAGTGGTATTGAACTTGAAAAGTTCAGAGTAAGCCCATTTTTCCTTATGACTAATTAGAGTGAAATAGTTGTTGAAAAGTATATCTTCGGCAAATATTTTTGTATCGTATCCACAGAGATTGGTTGATATTACCGCCGTTCTATAATCCGAATGTTATAAGTTTAGAAAGTAACAGGGTTGTTTTGTTTGGAAAAATATCCTGTGAGTAAATGTTAACAAAAACTATGAAATGGTTTTAGTCAAATATAAAAGCTTGGCAAGATTGGAGTTCACTATTTCAAATGTTTATGATTCCTTATGATAAATACATAGATTCAAGATTTTTGATGATGTTCAAATATCCTCTCAAAGTCATTTATGTCTAAATGATATTGTGATAATCACTATATTGATCCTTAGACGATCTCTCCACCTAACTATCAATATAGCAATCTTTAATGTTTAATACCAAAGAAGAGTAATGAGTAAATCTACCTCTACAACTTATTCACTACTTGAAAATCTGTTTTATGTCTAAACTCAAGTAATCTCTCTCGACAACTACTCAAATCTGGTTTTCAACTTAGAGCAAAAACAGTATTCAATACATCAACAATCTTTATCATATATATAAATCAAAGTGAATACATAAACAGATGAGAATAGCTACTACCTCCAATCTTGACAAAAGGGAGTTTAGCTCCTCATCATCATTGTTACAAAGTAGAAAATTAAAGAAGAAAAACTTTATTTTTCTCTCTTACAAAAATCTCTCAATATCAATGTGTGAATGATAATAGTGTAATGTTCCAATGCCCTAGAATAATGTATTTGTTTCTAACAAAAAAAAGGTTGACATTTCCCTAATTGGTCATTGTCATCTAAAGCAGAAAAGCAATTCCCAGGCAGACATCAAAATGGCAATAAACTTTTCCTGCAAAACAACACTTTTGACCCTCAGTCAGCTTGCTGGATTCGCAGCCTTCGCGGCGCGAATGCAGTTCGCGGCGCGAACTGTTGCTTCTCCAGCTTCCTTGTTTGGCAAGCTTCCTCCAAGATGTAGTGTTGCAATCCAAGGCCTTCTTATCCCAAAATTCTACAAAACTAACAAAAATGTGAAATAACTATTCAAAACAAAATAAATTAAACCTAATTGCATTTATACAAAATAGTGAGAATAAAAGTGTGTAATTACATCAAAACTTGGTAAAAGGGACCAATAAAATGGTATAAAAAGTAGTACTAATTGGTCCCTAACAACTCTCCCCAACTTAGCATTTTGTTTGTCCCTAAACAAAAGTTTCCACCCTTACAACCAAAGTCATGACACAAAAGATTTAAACAAGAATTTATCAAGGACATTCAAATGGTTCAAAAGTGTTTGGCATCTTCTCAATTCACCTATCTCAATTCTAGACAAAGCATGAATAAGGGAAATGGTAAAGTGCAAAAATAATTCCAAGGAATTCAAAGCCATATATGTCAAAATTGAATCAAGCTTACACACACATCATGATAATGATGAATAACATGAAGGGTTACTTTCACTCATCCAAGCATTTAAATCAACAACAACTCAAATCATGCGGTTATCACAACAAGTACCAAATCATGTGAAAAATGAGAATCAAGAGGTCTTTCAAGGGTTGTAATGTGGCTTAGGTTACAAGAAAGGATATGATTAAGAGAATTCAACCAAATTGCCTATTCTAAGGGAGCATTCCCAAAGATTCACTCTACACAATTTCCCTTTCTTTGATCCCTATCTTTTCTTTTTCTTTTTCTTTTCAAATCCACACAACCATGAGCATTTCCTTTGCTTTTCTTTTTCTAATAATTTTTTTTTCAATGCTCTATGGTTTCAAGGGTGATTTCTTTTTCTTGTTTCTTTTCATATTTTTACCCTTACATAGAAACTCACTTTTCCAAGTTTCTAATCAACTTTTCACTTTACTCCCCCCAACTTTAGATTCCAAAACCACATTTATTCAATAATGCTCCCTACTTAGACATAAGCAAAAGGCAAAATTTTGCAAACAGCTCGGTTTGAGGTTTTGACTGATACGAAAGAAATTAGGATTCATTTATTCCACAATTTTCAATTGATTTTACAATGATCAATCAAATGAATCCTAAAATAAGCTCAAAGGGGTTTAACTAGGGATTATTCCTCACAAGGTTAGTTGATTCAAACTTTTTGGTCAAGTGGTTTTTCTCACAAACAATGCCTCTATCATTTTCAAAATTTTTCACAAAAATAGATTGATGCATGATTTAGCATGATAAGAATGAGTTAAAATAATGCTCGGTTTCCCGCTTTTTAGTGTACAATGGAAAGCCTCCTCACAATTGGTTAAATCCTAATTTGATTCAAAACTGACATATACTTCAATGAATTTATGAAATGGAATTTGCACACACCATCAAACTACTTCATGTTAAGTCTAGAAAGCGATAACGTGTATCTTGAAATGCCGACACTAATTCTTATCATCACCACTCGAAGTATCCTATGCTTCTTTCTTTGTGATCATTTCTCGGTTGCTTAAAGCTTGACTTAAGAATAAGAACAATTAAACAAAAATGTTGGTAAACCAAAATTTGATTAAAAACACACTTAAATCTCAAATAGTATTCATGCAATTATCAAGACAAACTCTAAAATTCAACAAACTCCTCAATCTTCCTTCAACTCATCGCCATGGGTTACACCACCTCCTGCACCCCCCAAAAAAAATTGGTCTGCCCTCAGGCCACTTAGCATAATCAACATAATCCTCTTAGGAAGGGAATGGAGAGGGAAAGTTTTGAAATTTGGAGGTTTGGAAGTGGAGCAGCGAGGTTGTTGAAAGAATCTCCTAAGTTTGTGAAAAATAGGAATGAAACGAAAATGACATAAAACAAAAGTTTTTTTTTTCTGTTCGCGGGGCGAACTGAAGGAAATTTCCAAAAAATTAGTTCTGCCATTCACTGTTCGCGGCGCGAACTGAAGCTGTGAATTCAGTTCGCGGGGCGAACGGTAAAAAACAGAACCCAATTTTTTTCAAAATTTAACACAGCAGAAAAAAAAATGAAAATGCAGACTTACAACGTTGGGTTTCCTCCCAACAAGCGCTTTGTTTAACGTCGTTTAGAGCTCGACGGTTCAACGGTCTTCACGATCCGGCTTTGTTGAGCAACTTCCTCAAGGGCTTTGTTGTCTTTAAGAGGTTCTTGATGAACCTTCGATAAAATCTGATACCATCCGTTTTCGGAACTACTCGCACAACACTCACCCATTCACCATCGGAAATAGAACAAATCATCCCGACCTCTACTAAGTTGACAACTTCCTTCTTTTTTAGCACTCGCATCAATCGATTCTCCTCTTTTGTGGACAATGTATTACTAACGACCACCGGTTTAGTGCAGTCATCACCAAGGAACGAATACTTCAAATTTGGCTCTAGTTTTGGCTCTTCCACTTCCTTTGTCATATCCAAGCCTTCGTTTTTGGTCAAAACTTTGTAGACTCCGATAAGAGATTTCTCTGATGGATTAGAAAGATGAACCTGGTCTACGATATCAACTAGTCCCTCTTTGGTGGCATCGATTCGGAAGGAGTCACACTTACCATTGAAATGCTTTTTGGCTTCAAAAAGATTGAAGGCTACCTCTTCATCTTGCACCCTCACTTTCATTAGTCCATCATCAATATCAATCATCATTCGGGCCGTTTTCATGAATGGTCTTCCAAGAATTATAGGAACATCACGATCCTCATCCATGTCTACTATCACAAAATCTACCGGAAACAAGAATTTGTCCACCTTCACTAACATGTCTTGAGCAACTCCATATGGTGAAGTGGTAGACTTATCAGCTAGTTGTAAAGTCATCCTTGTAGATTTGATCTCAACATTTCCCAATCTTTTGACAATGGATAGGGGAATTAAATTGATGCTAGATCCCAAGTCAATCAAGCCATTACCCATGTAGGTGTCTCCAATAGTTACCGGTAAAACGACTCGGCCCGGATCGGATTCTTTCCTTGGGAGAGTCTTTTGGATGATGGCACTACACCGTGCATCAAGCAATATGGTTTCATCTTCCACATGTCTTCTTTTCTTTGTGAGAATATCCTTCATGAACTTTGCATACCCGGCATTTACTCTAATGCATCGGCAAATGGAATATTGATTTGAAGTTGTTTGAATATGTCCATAAACCGTGCATAGTGTCTAGCATTATCCTTCTTTGATGGTGCGTGCGGATATGGTAAATGTTGAACTGGACTGACCTTCACTCCTTTCTCTCCTTTCTTCTTCTTCCTTGGTTTGATTTCCTTATTCATTTCCGCTTCACACTGCTGCTCTTCCATCAATTGCTGGTTCTGCTGTTTTCGCGGCGCGAAGGGAGATCGTGGCGCGAACTGAGCAGTTTCTGCCACTTTCTTCTTTCCACAAGCCACATACTCATTTTCCAGCACATCATCCATATCATTCTCAACTGTAATTTCCTCACTTTTTTCACTTGTCAACTCTCTACCGCTTCTAGTCAAGATTGCTTTACAATGCTCATTTGGATTAGTTTGAGTATTAGCGGAGAAAGAAGATCCTGCAGTTTGTTCCGACAGTTGTTTCGCAAGTTGACCTATTTGATTTTCCAAATTCTTTATTGCTGCTTCATTACTCTTCTGATTTGCCATGGAAGCTTGCATGAATTGTTGAAGAGTGTCCTCTAGCTTGGAACTTCCTCCTTGCGATTGTTGGCCTTGAGAATTGGGGTGTTGATAAGGACTTTGCTGCTGAAAATTTTGATTGTTGAACCTTGATGGTTGGTAACCTTGATTGTTCCTTTGATAGCCTTGATTTTGATTGTTCACATAACTCACTTCTTCTAGTGGAGGGCAGAAACCAGTAGGATGATCTCCTTGACATAATTCGCAACATGCTACTTGATGTCGAACTTGAGAACCTTGAATTTCCTTCATTTGTTGTGGAAGCTTGGCCATTTGTTGAGTAAGCAACTCCACTTGTTGAGAAAGTAACTTGTTTTGAGCAAGGATGGCATCATTGGTATTTAACTTAAGAACTCCCGGTTTCCGTTGTGAAGGACTACGGTCATGTTGACTTTGACGATCATTGAGTGCCATCCGATCAATAATGACTTTAGCTTCTTCAGCATTCTTTGACATAAGAGAACCACCCGCGGTAGCATCCAAAAGTGTTCTATGAGTTGATTGGAGCCCATTAAGAAAAATATGGATTTGAGTGAGCTCATCAAAACCATGACCCTTGCATTTTCTCAACATTGACTTGAACCTTTCCCAAGCCTCATTTAAAGATTCGTTGCTTCCTTGAGTGAATACCGCAATAGCCGTTTTGGCTTCCATAAATCGGGATTGAGGGAAATATCTTTCTAAGAACTTTTCTTCTAACAAATTCCAATCCGTCATCACTCTTGCTGCTTGATCAAGGTACCACTCTTTTGCCTTTCCCACTAAGGAGTGTGGGAACATCCTCTTGAATAATGCTTCTTCACCCGCCTCGTCTATCCCTGTAGAACCCGCAATCTCATAGAATTTGATGAGATGGGTATACGGATCTTCATGATCCATTCCGGTGAATGGATTTGCATAGAGAAGTTGGAGGATTCCGGTCTTCATCTCCGTATTTCTACCTCCACGGGCAAATTGAGCATTCCTTCTTGGACTATTAGCGGACATTTCGGTACGATTATCATCCGCCATGTTTTCGTCGCAAGCCTCTACAACCACTTCTTCGATTGGAACAAGTGCGGAAGTAGATGCTTCTTCTCTCCAGTTCCTCTCTTCGGCTAGTTTCCTTCTTCTTCGTGTTTTGCTATTGAGCTTCCGAAGTGTTCTTTCAATTTCAGGATCGAATTGAAGTTGCTCCTCGGTTGCTTTTCCTCGCATGCACTAGAATCTACAAAACTAACAAACCAAGTGAAACAAAAGAGAGATAATAATAATTGTAACACAACTTAAAACAAAGAATTATTGCAATGCTTGTAATATCGACACCAATCCCCGGCAACGGCGCCAATTTGTTGAAAAGTATATCTTCGGCAAATATTTTTGTATCGTATCCACAGAGATTGGTTGATATTACCGCCGTTCTATAATCCGAATGTTATAAGTTTAGAAAGTAACAGGGTTGTTTTGTTTGGAAAAATATCCTGTGAGTAAATGTTAACAAAAACTATGAAATTGTTTTAGTCAAATATAAAAGCTTGGCAAGATTGGAGTTCACTATTTCAAATGTTTATGATTCCTTATGATAAATACATAGATTCAAGATTATTGATGATGTTCAAATATCCTCTCAAAGTCATTTATGTCTAAATGATATTGTGATAATCACTATATTGATCCTTAGACGATCTCTCCACCTAACTATCAATATAGCAATCTTTAATGTTTAATACCAAAGAAGAGTAATGAGTAAATCTATCTCTACAACTTATTCACTACTTGAAAATCTGTTTTATGTCTAAACTCAAGTAATCTCTCTCGACAACTACTCAAATCTGGTTTTCAACTTAGAGCAAAAACAGTATTCAATACATCAACAATCTTTATCATATATATAAATCAAAGTGAATACATAAACAGATGAGAATAGCTACTACCTCCAATCTTGACAAAAGGGAGTTTAGCTCCTCATCATCATTGTTACAAAGCAGAAAATTAAAGAAGAAAAACTCTGTTTTTCTCTCTTACAAAAATCTCTCAATATCAATGTGTGAATGATAATAGTGTAATGTTCCAATGCCCTAGAATAATGTATTTGTTTCTAACAAAAAAAGGTTGACATTTCCCTAATTGGTCATTGTCATCTAAAGCAGAAAAGCAATTCCCAGGCAGACATCAAAATGGCAATAAACTTTTCCTGCAAAACAACACTTTTGACCCTCAGTCAGCTTGCTGGATTCGCAGCCTTCGTGGCGCGAATGCAGTTCGCGGCGCGAACTGTTGCTTCTCCAGCTTCCTTGTTTGGCAAGCTTCCTCCAAGATGTAGTGTTGCAATCCAAGGCCTTCTTATCCCAAAATTCTACAAAACTAACAAAAATGTGAAATAACTATTCAAAACAAAATAAATTAAACCTAATTGCATTTATACAAAATAGTGAGAATAAAAGTGTGTAATTACATCAAAACTTGGTAAAAGGGACCAATAAAATGGTATAAAAAGTAGTACTAATTGGTCCCTAACAATAGTTCTATAGGGAGTACTAAATAGAAAGACATTAGGATTAGGAAGAGGCATTGAACAACACGGGGTGGTTGTTCCTATGAGAATAATTGTACTAATTAAAAATAGTGAATTTCCTTTCTTGGGTAGAGTGCCCTTCAGATGTAGGTGTTGTTTGCACTGAACTGGGTTAAAAGCTATTTTGTTCTTTATTGATTTTTTATATCATCATCTTGTAAAAGTTTAATTTTCATAACTTGGTAGTATAAACTAGTTTTTATTCGGGTATACAATGTTCAAGACATTGTGTTTGGCATATGTCCCCAGAATCTGTTATCTGTCATAAACCAGTTATAGATGTTGTTTTAGGCATCAGGTCCAACATTTGTCCTCTTGAGAATAAAATTTCAGGCTTTGGCTTCAATCCTTTCATCCTCTACCTCAAAGGTCATCTTAACATTAATAATCCCCCCCGTTTCATGGTCCTCTAATTTTCTCTTTTTAGACAGGATCTCAATAAATGGTACATTGGTTTGGATCTATTCCAATATTTTTGCATACCTTTTGGATTGTGCGCCTACCTTAGCCTCCACATATCTTTGCAGGAAAGGAATCAATGGCTTATAGGGAGGAGGAGCAACATATGTTATTTGCTTCTCTATCTCTTCGACAACCTCCTTTTCGGGTGGTGTTAATGGATTTTACTCAATCTTTACCATTTTCTCATCAGAACTCTCCTCAACCTCTTTATCATTCTTTCTAGAATTTTTAACTTGTTTTTCACTTTTGGTTGTTACAACATTCACATGTCCCTCAGGGAAGGGTCCTAGAGGGATGTGTGCAAGCTGAAGTTTTGGGTCTCTAATGATTTGTTGTGAGTCACGAGGGACTTGACCATATTGTTTAGCTGCCTAAGGACTTCACTAGGCTGGAGATTTTGGTTTCTAAACTCTTCATTATGGCGAGTTTGTGTCACCACAAAACTCTACATCATAGATTGCAAGTTAGAGCGAGTTTGCGTCGCAATAAAATTATCCATTAACATTTCAAGGTTGGAATGTTGGAAATATTTTGGTTCCTTGGTATATAGTGGGTTGTTATTGTAGGGTGATCCATCCACTCTGCATTATAGGTATTAAGGGTAAGGGTTTCCATGTTTATGTTGGAACAAGATTGTTCATATCCATTGGTTTTGATAATAACAAAGTAATTAAAGAACAAATGGGTATACTAACATATGTTTAAGTGTTCATGATCATAAGCATAGAATTAATTCTGATTGAAAGCATATGTGGAGAAGAAATATAAGTCTGATTCTGATTGATCAAAATCTAATGACTCTGAATGTATTCATCAACCTCTAAAGGTTTATAGTCTATTCATATGTTCTTACATCTGGTAACATCTCAAACGTTGAAGGCTTGAAGAGCCTCTAATCCGTAGACTGTACCAAAGCAGACTAGTCTTGTCAAAGCCCCTCATTTCTAGATGGAGTTAACTAGGGTTTCATTTTACAAGGCTCAAGGAATGGTGATGTGACCTCTTCCGCCTGTTCTACCTTTTGGTAGATACCTAGTACTTCAAAAGGTGTTGTGAACAATGCCATTATTTAGTGGATAATGCTTCTAACCAGATACATTCTCCAACGTCTCTCTTGGTATGCTTCTTCACTAAGTTTGCTCTTATGTTCAAACCCTCCAATGGCTCTTTCTCTACCTCTATAAAAGGAAGCTGAAGATTTGAAGGAAGGTGTTCAAAAACGCAATAAATATATTGAGCATAACTCTGAGCTTTCATTTGTAATTCTTATTGCATAAGATCTTAAGATTTCTTATCTTTGTATGTTTTAGAAATCTTAAGAGGTTAAGAACCTTTGTGGTTTTTCACAACTGATATAATTCTTATTGTGTATCTAAGTGTAGTGGTTACCATTTCAACTAAACTATTTATTTAAAGTAGAGGAATTCTCTTACCGGCGTGCTTGAGCAAGGAAGTCTCTTGTCTGTGTACTTGAGCAGCGAAGTCTCTTTCTAGGTTGATTACGAATAAGTCTCTTGCAAGGTTTCTTGAGAAGAAGTGTATTTATAGGTGTATTGAGCATTGAAGTCTCTTGCAAGTGTGCTTGAGAAATTTGTAACTTGTTTAGTTATAATGAAAATCTCTTATTGAGGCAAGGGGACTAGACTACTCTCATTTGAGGAGAGGAGCCAAGACAATGTTTGTGTGTTGCTTGCACTTAATTCTAAGCATCTTTATTTCTGCTGCTATATCTATTTCTGATATCAGACTCTGAACTTTGTTTAGAATCTAAATTTGTTAATCAGAAGCGAAACGAGTTTTTGGCATACACAATTTGACCCCCTTTCTTGTGTATTCTTATCACCTTCAGTTGGAATCAGAGCATGGTATATACTAAAAACTTAATCGTGGTACATAAAAGATCTTGAGAAAAATACTCTTTCCATCATGGATGATAGTTCTAAAGTAACTAGCCATGTTAGAGGTTATCATCGTGGTAATAACAACCATGATCAAACTACATTTGGTCAAAACAACTATACTGCTAGACCACCAACATTTAATGGAGTCTCTATTTAATTTGAATGGTGGAAGAGCAAGATGTATACTCAAATCATTGATCTAGATGATAAGTTATGGGATATCTTGGAAGATGGCATTGAATTTCATATCAATGATATAGGAATAGTTTCTGACAGAAAGTCTCTCACTCCTGATCAGAAAAAGATTTATAGAAAACATCATAGAGTGAGAGGCATTCTTGTTGATGCATTACCTCATTCTGAGTATATAAAGATTATTGATAAGTCTATTACTCATACTATCTTTAATCCTTTATGTCTTACCTATGAAGGTAATTAACAAGTTTAAGAAGCTAAAGCAAATCTTCTGGTTTAGCAATATGATATGTTCAAAAGGAAATATGATGGGAACACTGAATCTATGTTCTCAAGATTTCAAGTTCTTATGTTTGGACTATAGGCCCTGAATAAGACTATACCATTATAGATCATGTCAAGAAGATTCTTAGGACTCTTCTTGCTAAATACAAACCCAAAGTAACTGCTATTCAAGAAGCTAAATATTTAAAATCTTTAAGTCTTGGAGGTCTTGTTAGCAATCTCCAAAGTCATGAAATGGAGTTAAATGGAGATGAACCTAAAAATCAGGTTAGAATCGTGGCTTTAAACTCTGTTGGGGATGAGAAATCCTCTCAAACTAAAAAGCTTAAAGAAGCCACTCATGATTAAGCTTTTAATGAAGAATCCCATGATGATGAATTAGCCTTTATCATCAAAAGATTTCAACACTTGACCAGGAAGAAGAACAAATTCTCTTGTAGAAAATATGGCTTCAAAGGGCCAAGTTCTGGGAGTAAAGATCAGGATGGCTGTTACAACTGCAAGAAGCCTGATCATTTCATAGTTGAATGTCCTGATCTTCAAAAACACAAAAGCAGAAAGGAAAGTTATAAGTGTAAAGTACACCTAAGAGGGGGTGAATTAGGTATCTAAAAATTTATCTGGATTTTAGAATGATGTATCTTTCTTTTCTTGATGTGTTAAGTGACTAATGCAGTAAATGAGGAAAATAAAGAACACCAACGATATTCTTGGTTACCCTCACAATCCGAGAGTACTCCAGTCCCATTACGCAGTAAGAGATTTCAATTATATTATAACTTTCTTACAAGCCTAATCTAGACTTCTATACTTAGAGTTATAACCTAATCACCAAGAACAATCCTCTTGTGATTTACAACTCAAGAAAAGAAAACAGTCTTTTCTTTTCTCACACCCTTGTTTTCAACAATCATGGATAACAAGTACAAGACTAACACAAACTTATATATAATAATCCTTGAAAGATAAGATGTTGATACAATATAATGAATTTGAGTAGTAATAAGTTTGATAAACTAAATCCTATCTTGTAGGACTTCTTCTCTTTCAAATATGAAAGTTCAATATCATAGACTCTCTAAGTGCTCAATGGTGCTTTTAGAATGATATGAGAGTTTTCTAAAAAAGCATCTAAGTCTGGAAGAAATGAATTGAAAATTATGCAAAGAGTTTTATATAATTTGTTTGAAAGAGGTAATAGTAAAATGAAAATTTGAATTCTATTTATAGAGTAAGAACAACTCTTGATAAAGCATGGAAATGGTTGGATAATTTTACTGGAAAAAAATGAGTTTAAAATTAGGAGATTCCATGAAAAGGAGTGAGTAAAGGAATGTGTTTTAGCATTTTAAAAAAATTATACAGTTCCAATCGATTGCACAAGTCCTTAAGTGATTGCATGGAACAATCAATTGATTGCTTGAGTTTAAAATTTGTTTTCTAAAAGGTCATTCAATCGATTACATAAATGGTTCAATCAATTGCATGTTGGAACATTTTGAAAATTTTTCTAAGTACAAAAACTTCATGATGCATCAAATCTAATTTTCAACCAATGCAAGTAAAATCATTTGAAAATTATTTTAACAAAGTATAAACTGAACTTTCAAATGCATGATCAACAAATATATATTGAGCACTTCAATATTACCTATGATAATGATTTCATATACCTTGAGTGTTGATCATAGTGCTAAGCAAATTTTCCTTCTTCTTTGGTAATGAGACACGAGATTTAAAACATTTTCTTCATTAAAACATTTGAAGCTTATCTTCACAATCTCCCTATTTTTGATGATGACAACCATATGAGCAAATGCGATTATTCTTGATCACAATGCTCCCCCTTTCTCTTAGAATCACATGCTTGGATATCTCCCCCTAACTTTGACAATCATACTTACTTTGATTCTTTCTGAAAATGTTAGATGACACACACACACACACACACATAGTCTTTATATAACATCTTCTCCCCCTTTGTCATAATCAAAAAGAAGGGAAAAGTGTAATTGAAATTAAAAATAGAGAAAGTAGAGAGTGATCAAGAAATATATAAACTTAAAATAAAAACACATATACTTAGCATACAAAGACTTGAAACCATAACAATGACATAGCCTTTAAAACATAACAATAACATAAAATCATTTTAACAATTCCATAAAAGCATACTACAGTTAAACATAATAAAACAAAAAATAGTAGACAAATTAATCTTGGTGCATAAATTCTTGGTCAAGGTCATCTTAAGGGTTGGCTTGGTCAAATTTATTCTTTGGAGGAGCATTTTATGGTTGAACAAATGGATATTGGTAAGGAGGGATTTAATATTGAGGAACTTTCATATGAATGTAGAGGTTAGAGTTTTGGATTGACAAATAGTGATTCATATATGCCATGTAGTCAAGAACATGATCCATGTTATGAGTCTCTTGTGGAGGTTGTTGAACCGGAGCAGGAGGAGGATTCTCAACTTCATCATCAAGATATATGATAGTCTTTTATTTGAAATTATATACAATACCCATCTTGTTGTTGCATATATGAACTGTGATTTCCCAATCTTCCATAGGCACTGGATTTTTCTTAGCAACATTAACACCAAAATATTGAAGAATCTTGGTAATGAAAAAAACATAGGTAAGTTCTTGAGAATTTTCATCATGAGAGGTCGTGTGCTCCAAAATCATGTAAGCCCAATTAATTGGAAAACCATTCTTAATTGAAAATAAAATTTTCATCTCAGTATCAATGATAATTGAATGGTTAGAAAACCTTGGCACAATGATATAGTTCAAAAAATAATGCAGTAACCTATCATCAATATTAAGATTTCCAGTAGAACAAGAGAACCTATTAGGAAGCTTACCGCCCAGTTTCTTTTTACCCTTCTAAAACACCTCATGTTCAATTTTTCTTCCAATTCCATAATAAAAATCTTGTTTTTCGTAACTCTGTAAAGGAAGAGTTTTGTGCATCTTAAGCTTTAAGCCCTCAGAGGGGATATCCAGAATTTTTTCCCAATATTTCAGTATCAAAATCAAAAGGGGTTCCTTTAACAGAAGAACTTATAACACCCTCATTATAAGACATGTTTGTGTAAAAATATTTCACTAGGTCTGGAAAAACATAGCCATTCATGCTTACTAACCCATCTATTTTCTGTCTTACTAAGTCTTCCATAAACCTAAAGCAAGGATATGGAAAAGAATTCAACTTCACATACCTTGGTCCAAACATAGGTTTAGATAAGAAGCATTCAAGGTATCTTTTCTGTTGCTCTTGGAAGGGAAAAAATTTCTTTAACCTTGAATCAAAAGCTACATATTTTGGTGGATTGGATGAGGTAGCCTTCTCCTTGTTCTTTGTAACCTTACCACTCTTAGTTTTAGGAGCGATTGATGAAGGTTCAAGCTTTTGGAGGTGAAAGATGGGAAAAATTGAGAGTGTTTGGTAAAGGTTGTATTTTTTATAAGAAAAATGTTTGATTTTTTGGTTAGAAGAGTTGAAGAGATAGGTTTGAATATTTTTGGTTAGAAAAGTTTAAGAGATAAGTTGGAGGATTAATGGGGTTTTGTGAGAATATTGGGGAAAAATGAAAATGGGTTATTTTGAGCAACTTTTGTGAGGTAGTCAAGGGACAAAAATTGATTTTATAAGATAGGTTAGGTTTATGAGAAAGGGAGAGGAATAAATTCACGTGTCCAAGCATTCAAAACAGAAAAAAATTTGAAAAAAGAACCAGGTGCAATCGATTACAAGGGGGGTGCAATCGATTGTAACTCAAAAAATATTGAAAAAATACTTCAGGTGCAATCGATTGCAGGGATTATGTAATCGATTGCATAAAAGAACGATTTTATTCTTCCAAACTTGAAAATGCATTTTAGGGTCAATACAATCGATTGAAGAAATAGTGCAATCGATTGCAATAAAAAAAACAAAGGTTGTAATCGGCTGTAAGCCTTGAGCAATTGATTGTACTGGAGAAAATTTTGAAAACATTTTTAAACATAAATGCAATTAATGGAAAGGAAATAATAAAATTAAAAACACATGAATAATATAATACCAATATAATAATAAAATCAAAGCAATAATCATAATAAAATCAAGATAATAAAGCACATAATGAAATCATATTAATCACATTCAAACATACACATAAACATAATTGAATAGAAAAAAGAATACATGTACCTTGTTAATGATATATGAGATTCTATGAATGATTTTAAATGAAACTTTCAAGAGGACTTGACTTGAATTAAATTTCATTTTCACGTAGAATACCAAGATCTCTTCTGATTTATAAAATGTGTCTCTTGGAAGAGGCTTTGTGAAGATATCTGCTAGTTGATTTTGGGTATCAATGAAAGAAATTTCAATGCCACCTTTTAAAACATGATCCCTTAAGAAGTGATGTTGTATATCAATATTCTTGGTTCTTGAATCCATGATCAGATTTTTTGAAATATTAATTGCACTAGTGTTGTCTCACTTGAGAGATATGCTTTCTAGAATCACACCATAGTCATGTAGTTGTTGTTTTAATTAAAGTATCTGAGCACAACAACTACCGACGATAATATATAATGCTTCTGCAGTCCTGAGAGCCACACTTGCTTGCTTTTTCCATGAACAAGAAACTAGGGCATTTCCAAAAATGTGACATGTTCCACTTGTACTTTTTCTGTCCGTCTTACATCCTACGTAATCTTTGTTAGAGAAACCAACAAGACTACATACACTACCTTTAGGATACCATAAGTCGACATTGGATGTTCCTTTGAGATACTTAATTATTCTCTTCACAACAATGAGATGAGATTCCTTTGGACATGATTGAAATCGTGCACATAAACATACATTAAACATAATATCAGGTCGACTAGCCGTTAGATATAATAAAAACCAATCATACCTCGATATTTAGTGATATTAATTGGAACTTTGGATTCATCATGATCAAGATATGTGCCATATCCCATTGGAGTTGTTATATATTTGCAAGTATCCATGTCAAATCTTTTGAGAAGCTCTTTGCAATACTTAGATTAATTGATGAATATGCCATTCTTTGTTTGTTTTAATTTGTAACCCAAGGAAGTAGTTCAACTTACCCATCATGGACATTTCAAATTCTCCTTGCATGATTGAAGAGAATTCTTCACATAAAGATGACCAGACATCAACGGATGAATGGGAAAGAAATATACAACCAGACGTCAACGGACGAATGGGAAAAATTCAACGTTTATCGAAACCAACGGAGAGGTGACCAGACATCAACGGATGAATGGGAAAGAAATAGAGGATGTTACGCACATCGAAAGATGATGTCTACGGACACCAAAACAAAACCCACACGAGGATCAACACGACACCTCGGGTACCGCAAGGATGACATCTACATATGTCAAGGCAAGGCCAGACACTTGCTGGGGATCTCATTGGGGAGAATCAAGCTTTCTTCTCACCTGCGGGTGAGGAAATAAACCTCTGGGGAATTACCATTCTTGAATGCTAACTGTCAAGAGCAAATGTAGCAAATGTGACGTACAGATGTTGAACAATGATCCGCCTCTGCTGGGGATACGGTCTGATTAGGTTTGACACATGAATGCATATGTTTGAATTTTTCTATGGCGTAATGCTCCATATTGAATGGAAATGCTACGCAATTTGAGGATGCAATGATCACTATATGCAAAATGCAAATGATGAAAACTCCTGCTGGGGAGCAAATGATCGCTCCGCTGAGCGTACAATCTGATGAATTCTCCAACTCTGTGGGGAGACGCACTGCTGGGGGTGCTTTGCTGATCTGATACTCTGGGGACGGCAGAGGAAACCAAGTCAACTTTGGGGAGACTCTGCCTGGAGAACACACCAACTTCTCAACCGTGCTGGCAAATAGTATTGCTGCTGGAGAAAGGATAAATCCCACCAAGGACAACTTTCACTGAATCCAATCCACTTGGGGACTCTGCTAGGGAAACAAACCCATGTTCACCTTTGCTGAGGATAGCGACCAATCCACATGTAGGATAAACTCTACTGGGGATAATTTTCACCGAACCTGATCCACTCGGGGAACTCGCTGGGGAGAATCATCAACACAACCCTCTGCTAGGGAGATCCGCTAGGGGAAAACCTTCACAACCCTGATGGGGAAAGACATCCACAACCCTGCTGGGGAAAGGCATAACTCTGTTGGGGAAATAATAGACCAGACCATGCTGGGGATACAGTACTTCGAACCTGACTGCTGAGGAATAAACTACTCAATGATACCTCCGCTGGGGATGCAACATCCTTCAGACTCAGTGGGGACCAACATTCTTCAGACTAGCTGGGGATACAATAGCCTTTGTACCTGCTGCTGAGGGACACACTACCCAACTGCTGGGGAAGAACAGTTATAAAATCTTTCAGACTTGCTTGGGGAAACTAGCACTTCCAAGCCTGCTGGGGAAACATCCTCAACCCTTAGGAACAATCTGCCCACCGACACTTCCACTAGGGACATGGCAACCTTCAGGCTCACTGAGGAGACACCGATCCCGAATCTGCTAGGGGGATAACACCCTCAAACCCACTGGGGAGATACGGCCTATTTGGCATGGAACACCCGTCGATTCGTCGAACATTGGCATTCATTATCCAACCACAGTGTCAACTTTCCACTTTTGAGAACTCCCTGACTCCTTCGAACTTTTCTGATTCATCACCTTGTATTCCCGACTCCTCCGTACTTCACGGAGATCGAACTCCTGGGATTCATACAAACTTTCCAGTCCTCAGATTTTGAAGAGTCTTCTTGATTACCCTCTAGGATCGTCGTCACAATTCTTTCACCGTCTTTTCACCGTTCTTCTATCCCTTGCCCCTGATTGGACTCTGCAGGGATCTTTTGTCAAAAGGTTATCCATCACAAACTGCAAGTGAATGAAGACATCTAACAGCACCTGCACAAGAGATCGTTAGATAAAAGCGTGCCCAGGCGTGCCAACATTTCAACACCTAGGTCACTCAAACTTCCGAATAAGATTTCCAGATTTCAATCTTATAAGCATGCATCGGAAGGGACCTCTATGTTTCAAAATGCAAATATTCTTATAAAAATAAACGGATGTTTTCGCAATCAAAGCAGAAATGAAGACAAAAACAAAATTATTTGACTGAACATGCATTTATTGACTAAAAAAAGGTGGCTCAAAACCGAGCAACACACAGGAAGCAATCCCTAAAAAGAGGTGATTGCGCATAAAAGGAAAAATCTATCCTAATGGCAATGTGAAACCGTGATCTCATTGGGTTTCAACTCGGTTACACCCCATATGTCCTCAAGACTTTTCGCACTTTCTGCCTTCTGAACAAGACGCTTCCGATCGATCTTTATCGGGGATTATCCATGATGTCTTATCCAAAGTATCAATGATTATGCTGGACGCAGTTGTTCGTTTCATTCCCTCTTTTGCCTGGACCGCCCTTTCGGGTTTTCAGTCCACCGGGATACCCTTTTTTGCCCAAGCCGCCCTTGTGGGGTTTTCGACTTGCCGGGTGTACAAATTCTTTTCATTCTTTATCCCTAACTTTTGCCCGAACCTTTCCCCTTTTTTTTCTCTTTGGTTCGCCGGGATGCCCATTTTTGTCTGGACTCTTTTATTCTTTTTGTCCAGCGGGTCTCTTTTTACGAAGTATTTTTTTAACTGCGTCCGCATTCACAGGGGATGGAAAATCTACACCATCCATGGT
Source organism: Lathyrus oleraceus (assembly GCF_024323335.1). Classification (NCBI taxonomy): domain Eukaryota; kingdom Viridiplantae; phylum Streptophyta; class Magnoliopsida; order Fabales; family Fabaceae; genus Lathyrus; species Lathyrus oleraceus. Next base: position 335,367,300 of record NC_066583.1, read on the forward strand.
CATCAACAACAAGGCTCTACCAGAGAACGCCTTCTTGACCACGAATGGGATTCATAATTGTGTCCACTTGACCCTACGATCATTGAGGAGGAAGGATCCTTTTCAACACCACCTCTTCCACGTGGTACGCACGAGGTCGCGCTTTTCGGTCAACAACACGCTTCATTCACTGGGTACAACTGCCCCATGACAAGTAACTGCCAGCCTCTTTTCCTCAATCAGGCTCAGCATGCCATACCGAGTCCTTATCCACTCAGCCTTTTCCAATTTTACGTCCACCAGGACTCTCCACAATGGGATCTAGACTTCAGTAGGTAAGACCACTTCTATCCCACACCCGAGCGAGCGCGGCGTTGCCCCAGTAGACGCACGCACCTAAGATCAATACCCAGGATACAAGCTTCATACTCAGCCACCATTGTTGGTGCATTCAAATGTTATCCGGGCAACCAAGGGAACGTGAGATCCCTTTGGCGTAACCAAAGCAGCGCTAACTCATTCACATTAACCCCCCCATCAGACATCAAAATCCGTTCGGATTCAGGGTCAAGCCCCTCCTCCGGGATCGGTTCCTCATAATCTTTCGATTTGAGCACCTCGAGATGTCCTCATCAGGGAACTCAGACTTCCTCGATTGATAATCATCAATGGGCTGCTGGGCGAGGTGATCAGACAATACACTCCCCTCAGTTGCTTTCTGAGAGGTATACTGAATATCGTATTCAGTCAACATCATTTACCCTTTCGCCACCCGTCCGGTCGATGCTGACTTCTCAAACGCATACTTGATCGGATCCATCTTGGACATCCACAAAATGGTATGAACCAACATATACTGTCTCAGTCAGCGAGCAGCCTATGCCAAAGTACAACAAGTTTTCTCGAGCAGTGAATGTATTGTTTCACAGTCGATAAACTTTTTGCTAAGGTAAATTGCATGCTCTTTTCGACCAGACTCGTCATGCTGACACAATACGCACCTCATAGACCCCTCGAGGGCTGTCAAGTACCAGATTAACAGTTGTTCCTTCCATAGGAGGCATCAGAATCAGAGGTTCCTGCAACTTATTCTTTTATCTTTCAATGCCCCTTGGCAATCATTATCCACCTGACCGTTCAATCTCTTTTTTTCGGTTCAGGCACTTCTGGTATTGTTTTTTTTCCTTTTTCTTTTCTTTCCTTTCTTTCTTTTCAGCAGGATCAACCTCGATTCCTATTATCCGCTCACAATAAACCTCAGCAGTTTACCGGACAGCACTCTACAAGTGCACTGATTCGGGCTCAACCTCAGTCTGAGTTGTCTCGACCGATCAAACAACTTGGCCAGATCCACCAGATGCCCCTCTTCTGCTTGGGACTTTTGTTATCATGTCATCAACACAACATTTGATTCCATGATGAGTCATATCATGAAACAAAGTCACTCTGATACGTGGCACTGGCGTTTTGCTTCTCTAGAGGATAGTCTTCTCTCAATGGTAGCTTATGCACAACAACATCGGTATCCGGCCCTGGCATATCCTGACACGACCAGGCGAAGGTATCCACATGCTCTTTCAACAGGGCTACCATTCTGCTCTCGACTCGCCTCTGAAGCGGCCCCAATTTTCACTTCCTTTCTGACCTTGGCGGTGCTTGGAATAACAATCTTGAATCACTCCACGTTGTAGCACCTCAAATTTGCACCTACCATTTTGTACATCCATTTTCATCATTAGGTCATTAACATTAGCATAGTCCATTGCATAGCATTGCATTGTCCTTTGCCCAAGTGCAAGTCATCAGACAAGATTAGGTCAACTGGTCAGGAGATCTACTCAAGCAAGCAAGCATGTGCAATTCCTATTGAAGCAAAGCCCTAGGGTAGGTTCAACAAGTTCACATGACCTAGGGATCATTTTGAAGTGGTTTGGCCAAGGATTGGATGATCAAAGCTCAACAGTCAAGCTGAATTTCATCTGAAACCCTAGAAAGTCAACTGTGGTCAACTGTGCCTGAAGTCATGGATTTGAAGGTGGGAGATGGTTTGAGAGGCCTCATTCATGTCCATACAAGTCTCATTTGACATGTCGAAGATCAAGATTGAAGAATTTGAGGTCAGATGAAAAGTTTCCAAAAATAGTAAGTGACCTGTAATTTCAAGCTGCCAAAAATGGAAAGGTCTTCTCCTCAAATTTACATCATCATACAAGCTTCAAATGGATTTTTGTCCAACATGAAAGTTGAAGATGGCTTTTTTCACTCTTGATCTCTTCTATCCAAATCATTCATTACATTTCATCAAAAATCATCACACAAAAATGGCTTTTTTCACTTGATTTGAATTTGAATTTGGAGGGAAAAAGTCCATTTTGAGAAATATGCATTTTCCACATTTCCAAGCTTCACATTTGGCTACTACATGATATTTGGAGGGCATTTGGCTCAATTTTCGTGTACTGTAGCAGCACATTCCATGCATGAGAGGTGACTTGACCAATTAGCATAACACTTGCATTTCCATTAAACACTCACATTTGGCTAATTGAGATTAAGGAAATGATTAGTGCATCATATAAATAGATAATTCTAACTGAATTCATCATTAACACTTCATTTGCACCAGATCTAGATCAAAATTGGAAATTGCACAAACTTTTTCTCTCCATTTTTCTGCAATTTTTTCTCATAGAACTTGCATTGATCTTCACTGAATCATCATCCATCGCCATTTCTGAAGAAGATTGAAGCTAGAATCCTCCATTTTCGTGCTGTTTCTTGGACTGTTAAAGCTAGCATCATCAATGGCAAGTGAATATTCGAGCTGCTTCAAGGACAATTGAGCCACGATCCATCATCCATTCATCTATTGGAGCTTGAAGGATCATCTGTTTCAACATTCCAAAGCCAGAAAACCACGATTACACTACTGCTATTCAATTAAGGTACCTTAGTTGCTATAGTTCCTTTGAGAACTTGCTTTTGCTGTGCTTGCTAGCTTGAGCATTGAGGTATAATGTCTCTAACTCCATGTAGTCTGGAAGACCTGGCCTGTTACTTGGCCAAGCACCTGTCTGAAGTCCTCCTTAAGAGGCAATGCTTGTGCTTGTTTATTTTTGTCCCCAAGCAGGAAAAGACCTTTGATAAGGTAATTGGAAGATACAAGAGATGTGCAATCCATCTCCTGCTATTCTGTTGAGTCATCCCTTTGCTCACATAACTTGTGTTGATGCATTGTGGACATTAACCCAAGATCCTTGTACAGTTGTACAGTTGAGTCAGTGTCATAAGTGTAGAAGGGTTCCCACTTTCTGAACCCACACTTATTTTGTCTAAAGCTCTCCCAGGCCAGGGATAAGAGCTGTGAGGCACACCCCTCACTTCCTATTTCATCAGCTTCACCCTAACTCTCAATGTTAGGGTTAAGAGCTAACATCACCCGATTACAGTTGTGTTGCTCTTGCAACCTAACCCTTGTGTGAGCCCACTTTGTGTGTATATAGTGTGTGCTATTTGTGATTGTTTGCTTTGCCTGTGCTGAATAGGATAGCTTGCTCCCTGTGCAAGTTAGATAGCAACCTTAACTTAGGGATGATTTGCATGATAACATCTAGGCTCGAGTCATAGTCTCCCTAGTTGTGTCTCCCTCTGTTATCTGGTTAGGCTAGTCCTTTGTCCCTGCGTAGGGGAACTACGTCGCCCTGATCCTCATACCAGATGAGGTACGTAGGCAGGAGATGAGCTGATCTCTCCGGGCGCCCTTTCTGTTTTGTCTTTGTGTGTGTTAGGAGATGGATGTAAGCCCAGCGATTGGCATTCCGTATCCTCTTGTTGTGTGCTTGGAGTCCGATGTAAGTCCAGCGATTGGCATTTGGTTTCCAGTGTGGGTGTGTTTGGTTCGGAGTCTGATGTAAGTCCAGCGATTGGCATTCGGTTTCCATGTTTGCCTGTTTGTGTGGAGTTTGACGTAAGCCCAGCGATTGGCAGTCGATTTCCTGTGTTGTTTTGTCTTGCGTGCGTTAGCCGAGCTACGAATGCTCTGATTCTTCTTCGTCCAAGAAGATACGTATGCATAGGATGCGACATCCTAGCGAGCATGTTTTCCCCTAGTCCGAACTACGTCGACTCTGATGTCTATGCCTGATAGACTACGTAGGCCCAGGATGCGATATCCTGCAGAGTTAGTTTTGTTTGTTTTCTTGTGTCTCTTTCAGCCAGTGTGTTTGTTTGAGCAGTGTTTTAGCAACCATCCTTCCTTTTGTGCGTGGATCCCGTCGAGTACGACGGATGCGTAGGGGTGCTAATACCTTCCCTTCGCATAACCGACTCCCGATCCCATTCTCTTTGGTCACGAGACCATGTTTTTTCCAGGTTTACTTCGAGCGTTTCTTTTCCCTCTTTTGGGATAAATAACGCACGGTGGCGGCTCTGTTGTTTTGTTTTCCCGCCGGTTTTTTCGCGTAATGCGACAGCTGGCGACTCTGCTGGGGATAATAGAGAAGTTGACCTCTTGCTGGTCCATCTTCCCTAAGCGAGCCTCTCCTATCGCTCTCTAGGATAGGGTTTAGGTTGCTTGTGTTGCTCTATTTATTGCGTTTATGATTATTATGTTGTATATATGTGCATATCTGTTTGCATGCATCATATTATCATTGTGCTGATCCTGTACAGGTTGGTTCCTCTGTTTGGGGTGGGTGTTCTGAGTGGGGCTAAAACCCAGGCCCGAGTATACACCTAGGATTAGTGTGGTCTCGCGTTTCCTCACTTGCTGTATCAGCATGTTGTTGCGACGTGTCACCACAGCCAGACGAGGTTCTTTTGAGGGAGTCCTTCCGTTTGGAGTTATTCCACTCAGGTTGGATGATCTCATCTGAGCTGTTGACTTCGGTGACTGTTCTTTCCCGGATCTTTGGTTGAGACGATCTTAAGAGAGCTACAACGGCACACTCGAAAGGGCAAACCCGTTGAGTATCTTTGCCCGATTGTCGAGACCATTGTCCGCCTTAGGATGACCTTGTTAGAATTCACCTGTGAGGGGAGGGTTTGATGCTTGCAAGTACAGGTTTCTGCCAGTGATGCTGTGTTAATGATCCTAAGTCGGATTTATGGATCTTTATTTTGAGACGCCGGAGGTTTGATCCTGGTATTGATCGGAGGGTTCCGTTTATTTCGGATCCCTGGGCTGAATTTGAGGGTGCTCAGATGTGGATATGGTTCAGTTGACTTGGGTTCAGATGACTTTGGGTTTCAGATGAATTTGTGGTTCCAAGTTCGAGTCGAAGCTTTGATCCTGTGCCACGTGATGCTCAGCTGACCAGTCATGGCTCCATCATTTGCATCATAGCATGTTTATTTTCGGAAAAAAAGAAGAAAAATGTATAATAATGCATGAAAAAAGTTAACCTGCATACACATCACGCACATCATACACATCATTTTGCATAACAGGTGTTCTTGCTCCCGACTTCTCACTCTGGTTCCTGTATCAGGCAGGATAGCTGATCAGAGACCGCACCGGTATTCAACCAGACTCAATCAACAAAGAAGTATGGATCAGGTTCAGACCGAGTTGGCTGAGATGAGGGAGAACATGGCCCAGTTTATGACAATGATGCAAGGGGTTGCGCAAGGTCAGGAGGAGCTTCGAGCCCTGGTTCAGAGACAAGAGACCGTGATTCAGACGTCCAACCGTGCTTCGCCTGTTGTTGCACCTGCTCATGAGAATGTCAATGTTGCTGCTCCCGCTAACGACTATGCCGTCGGGGATGAACTCAGAGGAATAAGGATTAATGGACAGCCTCTTGCTGCAGAGACTGTCAATGTCAGAGCTACTCGGGCTCCGGTTCGTCATCCTGCTCCTATTGTCGACAGACAAGAGGACATGTTCACGCTGCTGAGTGAAGACGATGAGGTGGTCAGAGTTGAAGATAGGGATCGTAAGGTTGATGCCCTGGCTGAGAAGATTCGTGCGATGGAATGTCAAAACTCCCTTGGTTTCGATGTGACTAATATGGGGTTGGTTGAAGGGTTGAGGATCCCTTACAAATTCAAAGCGCCTTCTTTTGACAAGTACAATGGTACCTCTTGCCCTCGCACTCACGTGCAGGCGTATTATCGGAAAATCTCTGCGTATACAGACGATGAAAAGATGTGGATGTACTTTTTCCAAGATAGTCTATCCGGGGCTTCTTTGGATTGGTACATGGAACTGCAGAGAGATTCTATCCGATGCTGGAGGGATCTGGGTGAGGCCTTCTTGAGGCAATATAAACATAACATGGACATGGCGCCTAGCCGGACTCAGCTGCAGAGTCTATGTCAGAAATCAGGAGAAAGCTTCAAGGAGTACGCCCAGAGGTGGCGTGAACTGGCTGCGAGAGTTCAACCCCCTATGCTGGAAAGGGAGTTAACTGATATGTTTATTGGCACGCTGCAGGGTGTGTTTATGGATCGAATGGGAAGCTGCCCCTTCGGTAGTTTTTCGGATGTGGTCATTTGTGGAGAGAGGACAGAGAGCTTGATCAAGGCTGGTAAGATCCAAGATGCTGGCTCCTCTTCTTCTAAGAAACCTTTTGCTGGGGCACCTCGCCGGAGAGAGGGTGAAACTAATGCTGTTCAACATCGCCGAAATTAGAACAGAAATCAGTATCGCCAGGTGGCCGCAGTGACCATTCCTGCGCCTCAACAACGTCAACCTCCGCAACAACAGAGGGTTCAACAACAGATGCCACAACAACAACAACAACAGCAGCAACGTCCGTATCAACCGAGCCAGAGGATGCCTGATAGACGTTTCGATCCGTTGCCTATGACCTATGCTGAGTTACTGCCTGAGTTGTTCAGACTAGGGTTCATCGAATTGAGGACCATGGCGCCATTGACAAAAATACCACCTGGGTATGATGCCAATGTGCATTGTGACTTTCACTCTGGTGCTCCGGGGCACCATATAGAGAACTGCAGGACTTTCCACCATAAAGTCCAGGACTTGATTGATGCCAAAACTATCAATTTCGCTCCCGTACCTAATGTGGTGAACAACCCTATGCCTGCGCATGGTGCTCACCGGGTGAACTGTGTTGAAGGGGTTGAAGCTGAGGATTTGGTTGGTAAGGTTGATGAGATTCAGACTTCCTTGTCAGTTGTGAAAGACCGTTTGTTGAATGGGGGTGTCTACCCGGGCTGTGATGAAGATTGTATTGGTTGTGCTGAAGCTGAGAATGGTTGTGACCAGTTGAGGGCTGGTATCCAAGGTTTGATAGACGAGGGCTGTGTCCAGTTTGTTCGGGCTGATAATAGAGATCGTGGGGCAGTGTCAACTGTCACTATCTTCTTCAAACCGTCGGAAGGACGTGGGTAAAGAGTTGTTAGTGCGCCTACAACCAGTGGTACACCTGTTACCATTTTTGCACCAGTAACTGTCAATAATCCAACAACAATCGTTGCGCTGGACAGAAGGGCTGTGGACAGTAGGGCCGTTCCGTGGAAATATGACAACGCCTACCGTAGCAGCAGAAGGGATGAGAATCGGGTCAAGCCATCGAATCAAGCGCCTGTAACAATAGGTGTGCCGGTTAGTAGAACTCCTGTGGTCGGGGGTCCCGTTGTGGACAACGTTGGTGGATCAGGAGGGTTTACTCGCAATGGATGACTGTTTGCGCCCGAACCATTGAGGGATGCCAATGCTGAAGCTTCTGCTAAGTCAAAGGGCAAACAGGCTGCGGTTGACGAGGAACCGGCTCAAAAGGATATGCCTGAGGGTTCATTTGAAAAGGACGTGGAGGAATTCATGAGAATAATCAAGAAGAGTGACTACAAGATCGTAGATCAACTCAACCAAACTCCGTCCAAGATTTCAATTCTTTCTTTGCTGCTGTGCTCTGAGGCACATCGTAACGCCTTGCTGAAAATGTTGAATATGGCGTATGTACCTCAAGAGATTTCCGTCAACCAGTTAGAAGGTGTAATTGCTAACGTGAGCACCAGGCATGGTTTGGGGTTCACAGACCTTGATCTGACGCCTGAAGGGCGAAACCATAATAAGGCCTTGCATATCACCATGGAGTGCAAGGGGGCTGTCTTGTCGCATGTGCTGGTCAACACCGGTTCTTCTCTGAATGTGCTGCCGAAGCAAATTTTGAAGAAGATATCTGTTGAAGGGGTTGTGCTCACTCCTAGTGACCTGATAGTTCGTGCATTTGACGGATCCAAACGTTCTGTGTTTGGTGAAGTTACCTTGCCTGTGAAGATAGGTCCGGAGGTGTTCGACATCATCTTCTATGTTATGGACATTCAGCCCGCCTACAGTTGTTTGTTGGGACGTCCATGGATTCATGCAGCAGGGGCAGTCTCGTCGACTCTCCATCAGAAGCTCAAGTATGTCTGGAACGGTCAGATTGTGACCGTGTGCGGCGAAGAAGATATTTTGGTGAGTCACCTATCCTCGTTCAAATATGTCGAGGTGGATGGCGAGATTCACGAAACTTTATGCCAGGCGTTTGAGACTGTTGCTCTCGAGAGGGTGGCGTGTGCTGATCAGAGGAAGCCGGGTGCTTCGATTGCTTCGTACAAGCAGGCCAAAGAGGTTGTTGACTCTGGCAAGGCTGAAGGCTGGGGCAAGATGGTGGACTTGCCTGTCAAAGAAGATAAATTCGGTATTGGTTATCAACCTTTGCAAGTGGAGCAGGGTGTACAAGCAGGTCCGAGTACCTTTACCAGCGCTGGGCTGATGAATCACGGCGACGTCTTTGCAGCTGATAGTGAAGATGGTGACAGTGATTATGATCTCGACAACTGGGTTCGCCCGCGTGCGCCAGAGGAGATTATCAACAATTGGACAGCAGAGGATGTAGTCCAAGCTACTCTTCAAACAGAGTAATTTTCTTTTGTTTTTTCATTCTGCACAAAACCCTACGTTCTGCCCAAGGCGTAGTGGTTCATTGTAGGGCCACATCATGTTTTACAATTTTTATCATTAATAAAGGACGTTTTGCAAACAATTTTGTGATCCTTGTCTTTTTATTTTTGTTTTCACTTTTTCAAAAAAATAATAATAAAAATGGCAATGTTTTTATTTTCTGTGACTTTATTGAACTCTTTTTCTAAAACAAAGCATTAAACATGCAGAAGTGATTCCACGACATCTACTATGAACAGTTCTGTTATGGCTCAGTATGATTTTGACAATCCCATCTACCAAGCTGAAGAGGAGAGTGAGGAAGACAGTGAACTCCCTAAAGAATTGGTTAGATTGCTGAAGCAAGAGGAGAGGGTCATCCAACCTCATCAGGAGGAGTTGGAGATTGTGAATCTTGGTACTGAGGACGCCAAAAGAGACATTAAGATCGGGGCCGCTCTGAAGACAGAGGTTAAGAGCAGGTTGATTGAGATGCTGAGAGAGTATGTTGAGATATTCGCCTGGTCTTATCAGGATATGCCTGGGTTGGATACTGATATTGTGGTGCATAGACTACCTCTCAGAGATGATTGTCCTTCGGTCAAGCAGAAGCTTCGTAGAACGAGCCCTGATATGGCAGTGAAGATCAAGGAAGAGGTTCAGAAGCAGTTCGATGCTGGTTTCTTGTCAGTGATGACGTATCCACCGTGGGTGGCCAACATCGTTCCAGTGCCGAAGAAGGATGGCAAAGTCAGAATGTGTGTCGATTACCGGGATTTGAATAGGGCGAGTCCAAAAGATGATTTCCCATTACCTCACATTGATGTATTGGTTGATAATACGGCTCAATCCTCGGTATTCTCTTTCATGGATGGCTTCTCGGCCTATAATCAGATTAAGATGGCGCCAGAGGACATGGAAAAGACTACATTCATTACACCTTGGGGCATGTTCTGCTATAAGGTGATGCCATTTGGGCTGAAGAATGCCGGTGCTACCTATCAGAGGGCTATGACGACTCTCTTTCATGACATGATGCACAAAGAGATTGAAGTGTACGTGGATGATATGATTGCGAAGTCGCAGACAGAAGAGGAGCCCCTGGTTAATCTGCAGAAGTTGTTCGACAGATTGGTAAAGTTCAAACTGAGGTTGAATCCGAATAAATGTACGTTTGGTGTGAGATCTGGGAAGCTGTTAGGCTTCATTGTCAGTGAGAAAGGGATTGAGGTTGATCCAGCAAAAGTCAAAGCTATTTGAGAAATGCCTGAACCGAAAACAGAAAAGCAGGTTCGTGGGTTTTTAGGGAGATTGAACTACATTGCGAGGTTCGTATCTCACCTAACTGCCACGTGTGAACCTATATTCAAATTGCTAAGAAAGAATCAAGCAATCAGGTGGAATGATGACTGTCAGAAGGCTTTTGACAAGATAAAAGAGTATTTACAGAAACCTCCAATCCTGATTCCTCCAGTTCCAGGGAGACCGCTGATAATGTACCTATCAGTGACTGAGAACTCGATGGTGTGTGTATTGGGACAGCATGACGAGTCTGGTCGAAAAGAGCATGCCATATACTACCTTAGCAAAAAGTTTACCGACTGTGAAATCAAATATTCACAGCTTGAGAAAATTTGCTGTGCTTTGGCCTGGGCTGCTCGCCGACTGAGGCAGTATATGTTAAACCATACTACCTTGTTGATTTCTAAGATGGATCCAGTGAAATACATCTTTGAGAAGCCGGCTCTCACCGGACGTGTTGCCCGTTGGCAGATGATCTTAACAGAGTATGATATCCAGTACACGTCGCAGAAGGCCATCAAAGGTAGTATTTTGTCAGACTATCTCGCCGAACAACCGATCGATGACTATCAGCCGATGATGTTTGAATTCCCGGATGAAGACATCATGTATCTTAAGATGAAAGATTGTGAAGAGCCTCTTGTCGAGGAAGGACCGGATCCTGATGACAAGTGGACATTGATGTTTGATGGGGCTGTGAATGTGAATGGAAACGGTGTTGGTGCAGTGCTTATCAATCCAAAAGGTGCTCATATACCTTTTTCTGCTAGATTGATTTTCGATGTCACCAACAATGAAGCTGAGTATGAGGCTTGTATCATGGGGATAGAAGAAGCCATTGATTTGAGAATCAAGACTCTTGACATATATGGAGATTCTGCTCTAGTAATCAATCAGGTCAATGGAGATTGGAATACGAACCAGCCGCATTTGATTCCGTATAGAGATTATACCAGAAGAATACGGACGTTCTTCAAGAAGGTAAAGTTGTATAATGTCCCCCGGGATGAGAATCAAATGGCTGATGCTTTGGCTACTTTGTCTTCCATGATCAAAGTTCATTGGTGGAATCATGTGCCACATGTTGCGGTAAATCGACTCGAGAGGCCTGCGTATGTGTTTGCAGCCAAGTCTGTTGTGATTGATGAGAAGCCGTGGTACTATGATATCAAGAACTTCCTCAAGAGTCAGGAGTATCCTGAAGGTGCGTCGAAGAATGACAAGAAAACCCTGAGAAGACTAGCTAGAAGCTTTTATCTGAATCAGGATGATGTGTTGTACAAGAGGAACTTTGACATGGTCTTGCTCAGATGCGTGGATAGACACGAAGCAGACATGTTGATGCAAGAAGTGCACGAGGGTTCGTTTGGTACCCATGCTGGTGGTCATGCAATGTCTAAGAAATTGTTGAGAGTCGGTTATTACTGGATGACTATGGAATCCGATTGTTTCAAATACGCTCGGAAATGCCATAAATGTCAAATCTATGCTGATAAGGTGCATGTACCACCAAGCCCTCTGAATGTCATGAATTCACCTTGGCCGTTCGCCATGTGGGGCATTGATATGATTGGGAAGATTGAGCCTACTGCTTCGAATGGACATCGCTTCATCTTGGTTGCGATTGACTACTTCACCAAATGGGTGGAAGCAGCTTCCTATGCTAATGTTACCAAACAAGTGGTTGCCCGGTTCATCAAGAAAGAAATCATCTGTCGCTATGGAGTCCCTGAGAGAATCATCACTGACAATGGTTCGAATCTCAATAACAAGATGATGAAAGAGCTTTGCAAAGATTTCAAGATTGAACATCACAATTTTTCTCCTTACAGACCGAAGATGAATGGTGCTGTAGAGGCGGCAAATAAGAATATCAAGAAGATTGTGCAGAAGATGGTCGTGACGTACAAGGATTGGCATGAGATGCTGCCTTTCGCTTTGCATGGGTACCGTACCTCAGTACGTACGTCGACCGGGGCAACCCCGTACTCCCTTGTATATGGTATGGAAGCAGTCCTACCTGTTGAGGTGGAGATTCCTTCTCTGAGGGTTTTGCTAGATGTCAAGCTGGACGAGGCCGAGTGGATTCGAACAAGGTTCAATGAGTTGAGCCTTATCGAAGAGAGACGGTTAGCAGCTGTGTGCCATGGGCAGTTGTATCAGAGAAGGATGAAGAGAGCCTTTGACCAGAAAGTGCATCCTCGGAGCTATCAAACTGGTGATCTAGTTTTGAAGAGGATCCTTCCTCCCGGTACAGATAACAGGGGCAAGTGGACTCCTAATTATGAAGGTCCATATGTTGTGAAGAAGGTTTTCTCCGGTGGAGCCTTGATGCTTACAACTATGGATGGTGAAGATTTCCCGTCCCCTGTTAACTCAGATGTAGTCAAAAAATACTTCGCATAAATTGACCCGCTGGACAAAAAGAATAAAAGAGTCCAGGCAAAAAAGGGCATCCCGGCGAACCAAAAAACAGAAAGAAAAGGTTCGGGCAAAAATTAGGGATATAAATGAAAAGAATTTGTACACCCGGTAAGTCGAAAATCCGCAAGGGCGGCTTAGGCAAAAATGGGTATCTCGGTGGATTGAAAACCCGAAAGGGCGATCCACCCAAAAGAGGGATTAAAGCGAAGACTACAATCTGAGTTATCTGTACTACATCGCGCTTCGTCGTCTGCCATCTCGAAAGATGCGATCGATCCAGTCATTCTTCTCAGAAAGCAAGGAAGTTGGGAGGAAAGCTGATGATCTGTGAGTTATAACAGAATTGGGAAATAGTGGATGCCGTGTTCACATTGCCATTAGGATAGATTTTCTCCTTTTGTGCGCAATTACCTCTTTCTAGGAATTGCTTCCCAATGTATTCGCCTTTTCAGGCCCATTTTCCAATCAATAAAAGTTGTTATTCAGATAAATAGCTCTCTTGTTTTTATTTTACCGTTTTGTTTGCAAAAACGTCCAAATTTTTGATAAACATTGCATATAAAAACATGAAGGCTAAACAATAACTTGCAGAAAGATAAAACATTTGAAAATCATTTTGAATGTTGAGGTCACTTGAGCGTATCTTGTCCATGTATCCTCTGGGGCATTTTGTTGTGCTGTTTTGCAGGTTGTCATCTGTGAGGATGTTTCCACAGCAGATATTTCCCCAAGCAAGTATGGAAGCTGTCTGAGCTATGTTCCCCTGCAGAGACGCCTTTGGATATTGTCTTCTATCCCCCAGCAGATCTAAGGATTGCCAGTCCCCAGCAGGCCTGGAAGTGGGTGTATTCTCCAACAAATGATTCCCCAGTTGAGTCCCCGCTGAGTATGAAGGATGTGGTATTCCCAGCGGAGGTGTCAGTGGAGTGTTGTTCCCCAGCAGTCGGACTTGAAGTATTGCTATCCCCAGCGTGGTCGTGAGCGATTGTTCCCCAGCAGGGTTGTGGATGTCTTTCCCCAGCACAGAGTCTGGTATATTACTTTCCCCACCAGTGTTTTGCTCTTCCTTAGCAGAGTTGGTGTGTTATCCCCGACAGGTTTGTTTTCCCTAGCAGATCTCCCGAGTAGAGGTTGGTGTTGATGATTTTTCTCAGCAAGTCCCCGAGTGGAGCGGGTTCAAAGAAATTTATCTCCAGCAGCTATCCTACCTGTGGATTGGATGAGTTTCCCGTAGTGGAATGATATTTGCATCCCCCAGCTGAGTCTATCCTACTTATGGATTAGATGGGTCGTCCCCAGCGGAGTAGCGTTTATTCCCCATAGCAGAGTTTATCCTATTTGTGAATTGGTTGGCTCTCCCCAGTGAAGTCGCCTGGTTATACCTAGCAAAGTCGCGTTATTACTCCCCAGCGAGTAGTTTCACCAGAGAGTTGCTTTGTTTACTTTCCCCAGTGGAGTAGTATTGATGGTTCCTCAGCACAGTCGCCGTTGGGTAGTCTTCATCAAAGTCGCTTTGGTTGTTTCCCCGAGTGGAGTCCCTAAGTGGATTGGGTCTTGTGAAGGATATCCCCAGTGGAGTCTATCCTTTCCCCAGAAACAGATCTATTTCTCCAGCCTGAGTGAGAAGTCGGTGCTCTCCCCGCAGAGTTTTCCTCAAGCAGAGTCTCCCCACAGAGTCGGAGTATCTGATCAGTTTTGGCTCCCCCAGCCGGAGTTTTCATCATTTGCATTTTGCATATAGTGATCATTGCATCCTCAAAATGCGTAGCATTTCCATTCGATATGGAGCATTACGCCATAGAAAAATTCAAACATATGCATTCATGTGTTCGAAACCAATCAGACCGTATCCCCGACAGAGGTGAATTTTTGATCAACATCTGTACGGCACGTTTGCTACAGTTGCTCCTGACAGCATTCAGGATTGATACCCCAGAGAGGTTTATTTCCTCATCCGTTGGCGAAAGGAAAGCCTGTTTCTCCCCAGCGAGATCTCAACAAGTGTTTAGCCTTGCCCTGGCATGTGTAGATGTCATTTTGTGATACCGGTCAGTGTCATTGTCAGCACCCGCGTGTGTCCTTTCTTTGGTGTCGGTCAACACCATCTTTCGGTGTACACATCGAGTATTTCCCAGTCATTCGTTAATGTCTGGTCTTCTTTTGGTGTCCGTAAACATCATCTTCCGATGTCCGTAACGTCGTCCTCCTTCCCTAGTGAAGTTTCCTCCTCTCCGTTGGTGTCGATAAACGTCGAGTTTTTCCCAATCTTCCGTTGACGTTTGGTTGAGTCTTGTTCTCCCTCCCCTCAGAGTTACCTCTCCGCTGGTCTTGGTAAACGTTGAGTTTTTCCTGATCGTCCGTTGGCGATTGGTTGTGTTCATTATCCCCAAGAAGAGTCACCTTTCTCCGTTGGTGTCGATAAACGCTGAGTTTTTCCTAGTCGTCCGTTGACGTCTAGTTGCTTATTCCCCACAGATCATTTGTTAATGGCTGTTGATTCCCCTCAGAGTTACCTCTCCGTTGGTTTCGATAAACGTTGAGTTTTTCCTATTCGTCCGATGACGTCTAGTTGTACCCTTCCCCAAGAAGAGTCACCTTTCTCCGTTGGTTTTGGTAAACGCTGAGTTTTTCTCATTCGTCCGTTGACGTTTCATTGTACATCCTATTCCCCAGTCATTCGTTAATGTCTGGTTGATTCCCATCCAGAATCCCCAATAGAGTCGTCGGTGGACGTCCTATTCGGTTTCCGGTTGTTGTATCCCTTCCTTAGTGAAGTTTTCTCCTTCTCCGTTGGTGTCGATAAACATCGAGCTTCTCCCTTTCGTCCGTTGACGTCTGGTCGAGTCTTCTCCTTCTCCGTTGGTGTCGATAAACGTCGAGCTTCTCCCTTTCGTCCGTTGACGTCTGGTCGAGTCTTCCCAGTCATCCGATGATGTCTGGTCACCTCTACGTTGGTGTCGATAAACGTCGAGCTTCTCCCTTTCGTCCATTGACGTCTGGTCGAGTCTTCCCAGTCATCCGATGATGTCTGGTCACCTCTCCGTTGGTTTCGATAAACGTCGAGTTTTTCCTGGTCATCCCCAGTAGAGTTACCTCTCCGTTGGTGTCGATAAACGTCGAGCTTCTCCCGTTCGTCCGTTGACGTCTGGTCGAGTCTTCCCAGTCATCCGATAATGTCTGGTCACCTCTCCGTTGGTTTCGATAAACGTCGAGTTTTTCCTGGTCGTCCCCAGTAGAGTTACCTCTCCGTTGGTTTCGATAAACGACGAGTTTTTCCCATTATGTCCGCTGACATGTAGTTGTATTTTCCCCAGTCATTCATTAATGTCTGGTTACCTCTCCGTTGATTTCGATAAAACTCGAGTTTTTCCTAGCTGTCCGTTGGCATCTAGTTGTGATTTCTATTCCCATTCATCGTCTTTCGATGTCCGGAGGTGGTTGTACCCTTGAGAGAAAAACCAGAAAAAATCAAAATCCCCAGTAATAAATATCAGATCCCAGTGGACGTTTCCGTTGGTAGATCCCCGCAGTGTGCAAATTTCTACGGTTCTTGGTATTCAATCCCTGTTTACCCTGAAAGTCTGACAGCCGTTGCTCTCACCCGTTCGGATTCCCAGTTGATTGAATAAGGGCAGCTGTAGCACCTCAAGTTTGCACCTACCATTTTGTACATCCATTTTCATCATTAGGTCATTAACATTAGCATAGTCCATTGCATTGTCCTTTGCCCAAGTGCAAGTCATCAGACAAGATTAGGTCAACTGGTTAGGAGATCTAGTCAAGCAAGCAAGCATGTGCAATTCCTATTGAAGCAAAGCCCTAGGGTTGGTTCAACAAGTTCACATGACCTAGGGATCATTTTGAAGTGGTTTGGCCAAGGATTGGATGATCAAAGCTCAACAGTCAAGCTGAATTTCATCTGAAACCCTAGAAAGTCAACTGTGGTCAACTGTGCCTGAAGTCATGGATTTGAAGGTGGGAGATGGTTTGAGAGGCCTCATTCATGTCCATACAAGTCTCATTTGACATGTCAAAGATCAAGATTGAAGAATTTGAGGTCAGATGAAAAGTTTCCAAAAATAGTAAGTGACATGTAATTTCAAGCTGCCAAAAATGGAAAGGTCTTCTCCTCAAATTTACATCATCGTACAAGCTTCAAATGGAATTTTGTCCAACATGAAAGTTGAAGATCTTGCTCTCACCTTTCCAAAAAGTCCAAGAACATGAATTTCTCATGTGTGGTTGATAAATTATGGATCAATCATTGTTAAGACATTTTGAACTTCAAACTTGGATAACTTTCACACCAAATGGCCAAATCATGTGGTTCTTTTGGGAACATTTCACTCTTGATCTCTTCTATCCAAATCATTCATTACATTTCATCAAAAATCATCACACAAAAATGGCATTTTTCACTTGATTTGAATTTGAATTTGGAGGGAAAAAGTCCATTTTGAGAAATATGCATTTTCCACATTTCCAAGCTTCACATTTGGCTACTACATGATATTTGGAGGGCATTTGGCTCAATTTTCGTGTACTGTAGCAGCACATTCCATGCATGAGAGGTGACTTGACCAATTAGCATAACACTTGCATTTCCATTAAACACTCACATTTGGCTAATTGAGATTAAGGAAATGATTAGTGCATCATATAAATAGATAATTCTAACTGAATTCATCATTAAAACTTCATTTGCACCAGATCTAGATCAAAATTGGAAATTGCACAAACTTTTTCTCTCCATTTTTCTGCAATTTTTTCTCATAGAACTTGCATTGATCTTCACTGAATCATCATCCATCGCCATTTCTGAAGAAGATTGAAGCCAGAATCCTCCATTTTCGTGCTGTTTCTTGGACTGTTAAAGCTAGCATCATCAATGGCAAGTGAATATTCGAGCTGCTTCAAGGATAATTGAGCCACGATCCATCATCCATTCATCTATTGGAGCTTGAAGGATCATCTGTTTCAACATTTCAAAGCCAGAAAACCACGATTACACTACTGCTATTCAATTAAGGTACCTTAGTTGCTATAGTTCCTTTGAGAACTTGCTTTTGCTGTGCTTGCTAGCTTGAGCATTGAGGTATAATGTCTCTAACTCCATGTAGTCTGGAAGACCTGGCCTGTTACTTGGCCAGGCACCTGTCTGAAGTCCTCCTTAAGAGGCAATGCTTGTGCTTGTTTATTTTTGTCCCCAAGCAGGAAAAGACCTTTGATAAGGCAATTGGCAGATACAAGAGATGTGCAATCCATCTCCTGCTATTCTGTTGAGTCATCCCTTTGCTCACACAACTTGTGTTGATGCATTGTGGACATTAACCCAAGATCCTTGTACAGTTATACAGTTGAGTCAGTGTCATAAGTGTAGAAGGGTTCCCACTTTCTGAACCCACACTTATTTTGTCTAAAGCTCTCCCAGGCCAGGGATAAGAGCTGTGAGGCACACCCCTCACTTCCTATTTCATCTGCTTCACCCTAACTCTCAATGTTAGGGTTAAGAGCTAACATCACCCGATTACAGTTGTGTTGCTCTTGCAACCTAACCCTTGTGTGAGCCCACTTTGTGTGTATATAGTGTGTGCTATTTGTGATTGTTTGCTTTGCCTGTGCTGAATAGGATAGCTTGCTCCCTGTGCAAGTTAGATAGCAACCTTAACTTAGGGATGATTTGCATGATAACATCTAGGCTCGAGTCATAGTCTCCCTAGTTGTGTCTCCCTTTGTTATCTGGTTAGGCTAGTCCTTTGTCCCTGCGTAGGGGAACTACGTCGCCCTGATCCTCATACCAGATGAGGTACGTAGGCCGGAGATGAGCTGATCTCTCCGAGCGCCCTTTCTGTTTTGTCTTTGTGTGTGTTAGGAGATGGATGTAAGCCCAGCGATTGGCATTCCGTATCCTCTTGTTGTGTGCTTGGAGTCCGATGTAAGTCCAGCGATTGGCATTTGGTTTCCAGTGTGGGTGTGTTTGGTTCGGAGTCTGATGTAAGTCCAGCGATTGGCATTCGGTTTCCATGTTTGCCTGTTTGTGTGGAGTTTGACGTAAGCCCAGCGATTGGCAGTCGATTTCCTGTGTTGTTTTGTCTTGCGTGCGTTAGCCGAGCTACGAATGCTCTGATTCTTCTTCGTCCAAGAAGATACGTATGCATAGGATGCGACATCCTAGCGAGCATGTTTTCCCCTAGTCCGAACTACGTCGACTCTGATGTCTATGCCTGATAGACTACGTAGGCCCAGGATGCGATATCCTGCCGAGTTAGTTTTGTTTGTTTTCTTGTGTCTCTTTCAGCCAGTGTGTTTGTTTGAGCAGTGTTTTAGCAACCATCCTTCATTTTGTGCGTGGATCCCGTCGAGTACGACGGATGCGTAGGGGTGCTAATACCTTCCCTTCGCATAACCGACTCCCGATCTCATTCTCTTTGGTCGCGAAACCATGTTTTTTCCAGGTTTACTTCGAGCGTTTCCTTTCCCTCTTTTGGGATAAATAACGCACGGTGGCGGCTCTGTTGTTTTGTTTTCCCGCCGGTTTTTTCGCGTAATGCGACACACGTGCGGTTAAATCACCTTCTCCTCTTATTTCAACAACCTGGCTAATTCCAGCAGATCATAATCTTCTTCGCCTTCTTCTTCGGCATGATAGATCGGATTATTGAAGTCATACAGAGGTGTAACCGAATTGTTATCAATGAGATCAGGAGGATAGTCTCTTTTGAGGTCGGAACCAAATGAATCAAAAGGAAAGAAAAATGAAAATAAACATTGCCATTTTTATTTTTTAAACTGCAAAAATAAATGAAAGACAGGGAGCACCGCTTTTACTACAAAACATCCATTTATTAATGATGCAAAATGTTGCAAAATGAAACACATGAGGTGGCCCTTACAATGGACCATTAAGTTTCGGGCAAAACGTATGGCTTTCATGCAAACAAAATTGAAAAACAGAAATACTACACTTCCTGATGAGTGACAGTGATGATCTTGGAGGCCTTCCAGTTCCCTGGTACGCACGATTTTATCCACGACTCAAGCTCACGATCACTGTCAATCTCTTCACCCACTGTACAGGCGTGACCTGGATCCAGCATTCCAGCACTAATGAATGTGAACGTTGGACGACGTCCTCTGTTTTGTCTAGACGACTCTTGGTCTGGCTGATAGCCAATCCCGAACATATCCACTTTCACCACAATGTCTATGATCTTTCCCCAGCCTAGGGCTTCTCCGTTCTTTACCACTTCCATGGCCTGCTTGTAAGAAGAAATGGACAACTTCTTCTCTTTCTCACCACAGATGGCCTTCTCTACCTTGACGGTTTCAACTGCCTGACTTGGTGTTTAAAATTTTTCACCGTCCATTTCTACTTCCATCATTCTCTAGATCTTTTCCCCCATCACTACACACCTATTTATGGTGACAGCCGCACAACAGTTATCAACACTAGGGAATGCTCCTCTCTTCACCAGATGCTTCGGGATCACAGACATTGGAGTTTTTAACTGATCTCCATCAGTCACCTCTATTCCTCTCTTGTCCTTTGACATCACTTTCACCTCTACAGGACCTGGCACGGGGTTAGCGTTAATATTCAGTGTTGGCGCCAAACTGATGGCCTTAGAATCCACCATGTCCTGGACGACATGCTTAAAAGCTCTACAACCCTCAATGTTATGTCCTGGTGCCCCAGAATGGAACTCGCACCTGGCATTCTCATCGTAATTTGCAGGCCTCCGATGCAATTCTACAGGAACCAATATCCTCGGCCGAACTAACCCAAGATCCCTCAACCTCTTGAACAGAAAGGCATAAGTCACGGGTGGCTTATCAAACTGACGATCCGTCGTCCCCTTCTTCACTTGGCCCTTAGCTTTCGGTGCCTTCTGTTGAGGTGGTGGTTGTTGCCGTTGTACAGGTGGATTACCAACAGGAGTGGTTACAGTGGCAGCATAAGGGTGGTAACGATCCTTACCGCGTTCTTTTTTGGCCTGCACACCACTTGACTCAACCTCCTTCTCGGGTTGACCATTGCCGGAGGGCTTCTTTACTACGGATGACGGAGCCTTTCCCTGAACTTTCTCCTTTATCATCCATTTCTCAATCCTCTCCAACCTCTCAGCAATTGCCTTCTGCCCCAAGGCGAGCCCTTGCACAACATTGAACAACTCCCTCATCATCTCTTTCAATTCGAGAATGTCGGCGTTAGGCGGATCCATCAGTCTGAGTTTGTTGAGTTTGGCAGGATGTCTGAACGGAAGAGCTATGTGCACCGGTTAGATACTGACACCTACAAAACAGCAAACAGGTTAATATGACTCACGCATGCAATGTCTATCCGTATGAGGCATTGTCCTTTGATTCTAGCTTCATTGAGACGGATAATATTTTAACAATAACATTCTGACATCAGGATGTCTCTCGACCAGAATCTCAATAAAAAATGGACCCTGAGTACTGATAGACATGGGTTAAATGCAGATGAATGCGAAATGGGAATGATGCAGATGCATGAATGCAAATCACTGTGCCATCTTCCAAGTCATCTGAAGACCCAATAAGTCTCTGAACCAGTCACAGTTATCTGAGGGACTAAGTCACCCTAAATCCAACTTGGAGAGTTCCGAAATAAACGGAACGGAGGATATGTCACCATTATCACAGGAAATCCACTGAACGGATGACAACCAGATCCTCTAAACAACCCGGGGATCCGAAATAAACAGAACCCGCTGATAGATATCACGGACAGAACTCCGACGTGTCAGAGATAGATATCCATAAGTCCATCTGAACCATAGTCACCATCAGTACCTACAAATGATTCAAACCCTCTCCACTCACGGGTGTCATCTAGGCCAGGGTAAGGTCAAGAGAAACGCAGGATAAACAACCCTTTCAAGAATATCATCATGTACACACCAGATGTATGTACCGATAATACCCCATCAGAATCTGAACTGCTCGTGATATCATGTTCCGCTAAGTGGCGCAATACCACCCGCTTCCCATGAATCACTCTATTCCTAGGTGTCCTAAAGTTCACTCATAGCCTGGGTATTGGGCCTTTTACCTCATGTAACTCCCGCCCCAACAGAGAAACAGACAACCAGCCAGCACAATGAAAATATGATGAATGCAAACATATAATGCACATATATACAATCACATCATAATCACAAATGCAATAATTAAAACAGCACAAGCAACCAAACCCTATCCTAAAGAGCGCTAGGACTGACTCGCTTAGGGAAGATGGACCAGCAAGAGGTCAACTTCTCTATAAGTCCCCAGCAGAGTCGCCAGATGTCGCATTACGCGAAAAACCGGCGGGAAAACGAAACAACAGAGCCGCCACCGTGTGTTATTTATCCCAAAGGAGGGAAAGGAAATGCTCGAAGTAAACCTAGAAAAGACATGGTCTCGCGACCAGAGAACGATGGGATCGGGGGTCGGTTATGCGAAGGGAAGGTATTAGCACCCCTACGCATCCGTCGTACTCGACGGGATCCACGCACAAAAGAAAGGATAAGGTTGCTACAAACTGATCACAAACTGCACACAAGGCTGGAAGGAACACACAGAAAGACAAGAGAAACTAACTCGGCAGGATATCGCATCCTACGCCTACGTAGCCTGCCATACACAGACATCAGAGTCGACGTAGTTCGGGACAGGGGAAACGTGCTCGCTAGGATGTCGCGTCCTATGCATACGTATCTTCTCTGACCAGAGAGGAATCAGAGCACTCGTAGCTCGGCTAACGCACGCCAAACAAAACCACACAGGAAACCGACTGCCAATCGCTGGACTTACGTCAGACTCCACACAAACAGGCAAACATGGAAACCGAATGCCAATCGCTGGACTTATATCAGACTCTGAACCAACAAACACACACAGGAAACCGACTGCCAATCGCTGGACTTACGTCAGACTCCAACAAGCAAACAAGACACAGGAAACCAACTGCCAATCGCTGGACTTACGTCAGACTCCAACAAGCAAACAAAAGGGTTGAAAAAGAAACGGGCGCCCAGAGAGATCAGCTCATCTCCTGCCTACGTACCTCATCTGGTATAAGGATCAGGGCGACATAGTTCCCCTTAACAGGGAAAAAGGACTAGCCTAACCAGATACAAAGGGAGACACAAACTACTAGGGAGACTACGACTCGAGCCTAGAAGTTATCATGCATACCATCCCTATGTTAAGGTTTCTATCCTAAACAGCACAGGGCAAATACATACAAGCACACAAAGCAAGCACACACACTATATGCAAACAATTGGGCTCATACAAGGTTAGGCTGTGAAACACAAGCCAACTGGAATCGGGTGTAGTTAGCTCTTAACCCTAACATTGAGAGTTAGGGTGAAGCAGATGAAATGGGAAGTGAGGGTGAGACCTCACAGCTCTTATCCCTGGCCTGGGAGAGCTTCAAACAAATGAAAGTGTGGGAGTTCAGAAAGTAGGAACTCTTCTCCACATATGACTGACACAACAAAGATCTTGGGTTAATATCCACAATGCATCAACACATGGTGTGTGAGCAAAGTGAATGACACACTGAATAGCAGGAGATGGATTGCACATCTCTTTTATCTGCCAATTGCCTCATAAGAGGACTTTTCCTGCTTGGCACAAAAGTAAACAAACACAAGCATTGCCTCTTAAGGAGGGCTTCAGACAGGTGCCTGCCTACATAACAGGACAGGTCTTCCAGACTACATGAAGTCAGAGAGTTATACCTCAGTGGTTAAGCAACCAAGCAAAGCAAAAGCAAGTTCAAAAGAACTCAAAGCAACTTAGGTACCTGAAAAAATCTAAACCAATCAGTACACAGTTCAATCAATCAAACAGACAACAGTCAATCACACAGACAGACAAAGCATCAAGCAACAATGTGCTAGGCACAAGCCAATAGGCACAACACAAATGACTTGGCATCAACCTACAAAACAACATAAGGTTAGCCAACATCAATCAACTAATCAATCCAAATGAGTGAACCACTTCAACCATGGTAATGTGCTTCTTAACCTGAAATCCACAATCCAAACAGTGAGTCCAAACCACTAGGTCAAAGCCTAGGGTCAAAAGTAGGTCAAACATTCAAAACAGAACATGAAATTTAACATGAATCAACTTCATTCAATCAAGAACACATTCCAAAAGGTCCCATATCAATATCATTAACCAAAAGCATTTCATGAACCAAACATGGCAAGGTATGCAAATTGTGACCACATTGTGACATCAGAAGCAATAAATGCACATTAAATCAAAAATGATTCAAATAATCTTGGCAAAATTCATGAGTAAACAGGACATACAACATGATCATCACACAAAAAATTAGAGGCATTGGACATCATTAAGCATGGCAATCACATAACATAAGTCAAGACAAGCACAACAAGCACATGTGTGACACAAATTACCACACCAAGTTAGCATAGGCATAAAACAGAAATGGTAATTGGTAAAAACCTCAAACCAAAGTCAAAACAACACTCAACATGTCTAGAAATAGTATGCAAAAATTCAGAAGCATTGGATAAGAAACAAGCATTTTGTGATCAGATGAAGTTCAAGGCCATTTTAAAGCTCAAATATGACCAACCAGAATGAAAAATCTCAATTAAATCAGAAATGATTCAAATAATTCCAACAAAAATCATGAGCAATCAAAACATCTATAACAGGCATCACACAACAAATCAAGGCAATTGGAGATTATTTGGCATGGCAAACACATCATTCAAGTTGAACATCACAAGGTGTGACACAAATTGTCACACCAACTTAGCATGATCATAAAACAGAAATGACAAATGGTAAAAATACCAAATCAACACCAAAATGTCAAGCAAAGTGTCTAATTTCATCATGCAAAATTTCAAACTCATTGGATAAAAAGCCAGCATTTCACAAATGATATAGCAAGGCAAGGTACAAAATGGATACATGTTCAATCATCCTAGCACCAAAAAATATTCAGCCAAGCACAATTTTGGAATTAATGATCAAAAAATAATAGACAGCATGAGGATCACAATGCAAAAAATTGGAGATCATTTGGTTGATTTTTCAATTTGTTGTGAATTTTGGAAGTTCATGGAAAATTAAAATGGAAATGTGAAGCCAAGGCAAATAATGTGAAGGAAATGATGAAAAGGCAAGGCAATTTGCAAAATACATTCGCCCAGACTCGAACCGTGTACCTATTTGAAACTACAAACGGGTGCTACAGTCAAAACGACTGTGCTTTGGATCTAGCCCTAACGCGCGCTCCTGCATGGATTCAAAAAATCCGCAGGTAACTAACATGAACTCGTGGCAAAATTCGCAGGTGTCCTTATGCGTTCCGTAGGTAATTTCACAAGAAAACTGGAAACGTGATGAACATGTTGAAGATCATGAATATCTTCATCCAAATTTTTCCAGAAAAATCCAAATCGTCCAGAAATGAAAAACGTGCACATCAATCAACTCATCATTCATCATACAACAAGATTCCATGAATCATTCATGCAAAAACATCATCAAACGCATGGATCGAAGGAATTAAAGTTTATCATCAAAACTTCAAATGCATGGATCTAACTCAATTCAACACCAAATCACTCCATTCAAAGCTCAGGTTTATCACCATTAAAAGATCTACATGATAGGCATAACGAATTGCAAGATTAAAGAGGTCAAAAAAACCTACCTCTTAATGAGCAGCAACTAAAATCACGTGTTTCCAAGGTCCTTGATGTTCCAATTCTTCTCCAATGTGCTTCTTGAAGTAAGTGATGATGAAATGAAGGCTTCAATGCACACGAATCTTGCTCAATCTTCACTTGCCATGGAAGCTTCACACCTTGAACATGAACAAAACAGACACGATTACCTCTGTTTCCACGTGCAAATGTGCTCAATTATAGCTCAGGATGATGAAATGATCAATGGAAAGTGCTTGTGTTTGAAGAATTTTGGAGAAAAAAGTGAGAAAATTTTGAGAATTTGTGAAATCTAGATCTAGAATTGGTAATTGTGAAAAACAATTATGGTTTAAGGCTTTATACTCAATGCTAATCATGTTTAGGGAAGGATTAGGGCAAATGCACATGGGATTAGTGAGTTTGTGGTGTAAATGCAAAAAGTGAGTTTTCTACTTCATGCACCTTCATGCACGTGAACAGTGCATGTGCAAGGCCTAAAATCACTAAAATGGAGTTCATGCACATGTTGGACTTGGTTTGGTATGCATATGTTCCATAAAAATGAGTTTATGCAATTTCTTCCCAAAATATTCATGAATGAACCAATGCCATACAAATGAGATTTCATGCCAAATGATTCCATGCTTGGAAAATACATGTTACAAGGATCAATGTGCAAAAAGAGCCACCCAAATTGGCCTTTTGGTTTGAAAGTTATGCTCATTTGAAGTTCAAACCACACTTTTCCATGATTGAATCATATCTCCTTAACCACTCATGAGAAATCCATGATCTTGGATGTTTTGGAAATGGGAGCGAAAGACCTTCAACTTTCATGTTGGACAAAATTTCATTTGAAGCTTTCTTGATGATGTAATCTTGAGTTGAAGTTGGTCAAAAACCTTTCCATTTTTGGAAACTTCAAATTACAGGTCACCTGCTATTTTTGGAAAGTCTTGATCTGGCTTCAAATTCTTCAATGTTGATGTTTGAAATGTCAAATTAGACTTGTTTACACATGATTGAAGCATCTCTAACCACTTCCCACCTCCAAATCCATAGTTGAATTGACAGTTGACTTTTGTTGACTCTTTAGGGTTTCAGATGATTTGCACATGGACTGATGATCTCTGAGCCTCCAATACTTGGCCAAATCACTTCAAAATGATCCTTGAATCATGTGAACTCATGGGAACCACCCTAAGGCTTTGATCTCATGGAAAAATGCACTTGTTGCCTTGCACAGCTGAATCTCTTAACCAGTCTTGCCTGATGACATGATGGACTATGCAATGACAATGCAATGTTAATGACCTAAAAATAAAAATGTATATACAAATGGGAGGTGCAAATTTGAGGTGCTACACTCATAGGTTGATGAGTTTCAGTTACAAGCTAAATTTTGGAAAAAAATGTCTCAGACATTGTGTCCAACATTTGTGTACCTGTTGATGAAACTAATATGGTTTTTAAGGGAGAAATGTTGGAGATGTTTCACCATAACTTGTTATTGCTCCTACTACTATTTTGATGTTCCTTGTTATATGTTCTCCCGTGGTTTGATAATATGGTACATATTCCCAATTTGAAGTCTTTTGGATGAAGATGTGTGCTAGTCTGGTCGGCTGCTGTTCCTGTTAAGCTTGTGTTCTGGATCCTGAAGCTTGTTGTTTTGGTTGTGGTTCTTTCCATACCTTTGTCAAATTATGGAAAAAACGGGAAATAATGATCATGTGGGACAAGATATTCCATCATCATGTTCTATGTATGTGTTGATATGATGTCTTGATATGTAGTAACCAACTTACTTATGCTGCTGCTATTTTCTTTGTTGGTTATGATGTCTGATATGGTGTGTTGCTGTCATACCCCAATTTTGTCCGGGCATTTTTAGATTTTTCGTAGAATTAATTTCATTTTGATTTAGCATCATATACATACCATTACATACATTGCATCATGAACAGCGCCTGAAATGTCAGTCAGATCGAATTTATTTGAGAATACAGACGAATCGGTTGAGTTGTCAAAATTTGAGGAAGCACTGTATTTTTTTAATAAGTTTGTTTTGTGCTGACAATTTTAGTGTGACTGGTTTAATTTTTCCGAATGAAATTTGTACTCGATTTTTGTTTTTTAATTGGTCAAATATTTTATGATATTTAATTAAATATTATTTAGATTTTTTTAAAATATTAGTTAGTTTTTTTAGTTTAAATTAAATATTAGTTACTGTAAATTAAATATTAGTTGATTTTGTTTTAAAAAATATTAGTTAGTTTAAATTAAATGTTAGCTAATTTTTTATGATTTGTTATGATTAATAGTTATGGAAAATACATTTTTTTACATTGGATCCCTCTCACTCCTCTCACGGCATTCCCTCACCTTTCACTCACAAGAGACAAAAAATAATGATAAAAAAAATAACAAAAAAAGAAAATCTCTCTAACGGATTCACTCCTCTCCCACTACCTCACACAATCTCTCCACTCACTCACCACACTCCACGCTCTCACTCTCAGCATAAAGGCAAATTCCCTCACATCACTCTCAGCTCACACAAATTCATTCCGTTTCTCTCACCCTAAATCCGCCGTAACCCTCAAACCCTTCATCGTCTCTCTCAATCGCCGCACCGCCCCCGACGCCTCACCTTCATCATCAACAACCCACGATTTTTTCCGCCTACAAACAACCTCCGCCGTCACAAACGAAACCCTCTTCGCCGCGAAACCCCATGCCTTCCGCTTCTTCATCTTCACGAAATCGCTCACCACGCTTCCATAATCACAAAACCCTTCACCGTTAACCTCCTGCAATCCGCCTACAAACAACCACCGCCGGAACCCTCCGTTAACGCCAAACCATTCATCGCTCACTTTCACCACCACCGTGAAGACATCGCGACCACCATCCTCCAAATCGAAAACCCTCAACATCACCGTCAAAACGCGAATGACGTTCACAACAGCTTGACATTACATGGATGATTTATCCAACAACGATTGCTCGTGGCCTTTATAGATTCGTTGCTGGACCTTATGATAAAAGTGTCGTCTTTCGCATTGTTAATGATTTTTTCTGTTTGCTCCTGAAAGTTGTATCATTGCAGTGGTCTTTGGAGGCATTTTGACGCAGTTCTGGCGTGGGTTTAAGCAACTCGCTACCAACAGCTATCATGTAAATTGCCGGATTCATCGCCGTATCATTTGGTAACTTGATTACTCTCTGTGTACCTGTTGTTAGATAGCTACTCATATTCCCTGCGTTTTCATGTTAAGTTTTATTCATAGTTGTTGGTTGATTGAACAAAAGAAATGTTGAGTTGAATACATTGGTAAATTTGGACAGTTCCTGTTGTCTGTTATTCAAAATGCTGTCATAGTAGTAAATGGATTTAGAACAATTATTCACCTCTTCAAGATTGTTTGGTTGCGATTATATTATCGGTGTTAAGCTGTCAATCAATGGTTCACGATTTTATGCTTATGATTGCTGAATTTTTTGTTCAAATCTGGATTGAATTGTATTGTTGTTAATGTAGCCGGTTATGCTGTGAATGAGTTTTGTAAGAAAAGATTGATTTGCTGTTTAACTCTTTCTTTAAT
Source organism: Lathyrus oleraceus (assembly GCF_024323335.1). Taxonomy (NCBI): domain Eukaryota; kingdom Viridiplantae; phylum Streptophyta; class Magnoliopsida; order Fabales; family Fabaceae; genus Lathyrus; species Lathyrus oleraceus. Next base: position 335,396,228 of record NC_066583.1, read on the forward strand.
TTCATGGCATTTTAAATTCGGCCAAGTGATTATGTTAGCAAGATGTAATATTTCGGTTGTGTTTAGATGGATTTAGGTTGCTTTACTATGAACATTTCATTCTGATTTTCATTTCAGCAACATTGAGCGGTTGTAAGATCTTCTTTAAGACTGATAGCATAATGTAATTTGCAAAGTGTAAATAATCTGTTTGATTCTCAATTGGATTTCATTTCCGGATTCGGTAATTCAATGCCGTTATGCCGCCCAAAGTTCTAATATATTAACTTATACATTTTCACCGCGTTACAACCTCGCATAGGACATCAATCATATGGTCTTTATGCTCAAACCGGTTTCGAGAACATCTTTACCGACACATACCGATTAAATCAATGTTAATACCATTTTTTTTTCTCTTTTAACTTAATCAAGTTTTTTAAAATCTTGAATTAGTTTAATTTCTATTAATTAATTTTAGTTAACTTGATTATTTAAATTAATTAAATAATTTTGATAATTAATTTTAATTAATTTAATTAACCAATTAAATCAAATTTTAATAAGTTAATTTTGCTAAGAAGAATTGGATTAATTTCTTCCACTCTTGCAAACTTCACATTATTTCAAACAAAGAAAAAAACTTTTTCTTCCACCATCTTTTCATAAATAAATTCAATTTCAATTCATCATCCAACACAAACCAATTTCAAAAAGCACAAAACAACAATTCTCGATTCAAATATCGAGCCCATTTTCAAAAAACACCCTTGTAAGTCGATTGCTAAAGCATCGCCATCAACCTCACATAGCTTACTCTTGGGCTTCCTTACAATGAAACCTATTTGATTATTGATTAATCGAGTAGATGAAATAATACTAAATAAAATTCATTTATTCAATCAACACAAATTCAAATCATTTTTCAAACCATTCAACTTCAAAAGGATTTTCTCTTTTAAACATAAACATTGGGATGAAAAGGAGAATAGTAAGCTTCCGCTTCACTATCTCTCGACTATTCGAATAATTGGCGTACGCCATATTGCTCGGATTTTCGTCATTCAAATCAAACCCTTTCAATCAATACACTCCTCAAAACCTTTTAATAATTAATCTTTGAATGAAAAGGAGAATAGTGAGCATCCGCTTCACTATCTCTCGAATATTCGAATAATTGGCGTACGCCATATTGCTCAGATTTTCGTCATTCAAATAAAACCCTTAATCATACAATATTCAAATCACATCTTCTAAATCAATTACAAATCCTAAACCCTTTTAATTCCACATTTCAGATGAAAAGGAGAATAGTGAGCATCCGCTTCATTATCTCTCGATTATTCGAATAATTGGCGTACGCCACATTGCTCGAATCTTCGTCATCAATTCAAAACCACAATCAAATAAACTCAAATCATCTTCAAATCTAAACCTACCAATTCAAAATACAACTTATTTTCACAAATCAAATACGATATCCAAACATATCTTTTACAATTTAAACTTCGGATGATAAAAGATGAGAGGCGTACGCCTCGCCATCTCTCGATTATTTGAATAATTGGCAAACGCCATATTGCACAAATTATCGACTTTCGACTAAAATACGTTAATTAAACTTGGATAAGAGAATAGGTGGCGTACGCCTCATTATTCTTTGGATAAGCAAGTAGGGGGCGTACGCCTCACTACCGTGCATATTCAACATCCACAAACAAACTTTCAAAATAATCTGAATGAAAAAGGAATAGAAGGCGGACGCCTTATTATTCCTCGAAAGAATTGGACAATTGGTGAACACCACATTGCTCAACCTTTCGTCGTTCTTCAAAAAACATCTCAAACAAATCAAATCAAACTTCTCGCCCCCGAGCGATCGAAACCAATCACACTCAAACACATCAATTCAACTTGTCACCCCCGAGTGACCAAAACCCTTTCAAAAGAACACTGTCAATCCTTTCTAATGCGCATAACAAACCAATGCTTAAGCCTCCGCCGAGAGTAGACAAGCCAGCGTTTAGCCTTTAGAACGCGATCTACACAGCCGTTCATTAAAAGACACCCACAAAAACCGTAGTTGCCCGAACTACGAATGCTCTGATTTCCTTATTGCACCATAAGGATACGTAGGCAGGAGATTGCTGTATCTTCGCGAGCACACTAATAAAAAAACCTCCCATTTCCCCCTCCTGAGGTCTTCATCCATATCTATCATCAATTCTAATCACTCGAATCAAGCAGATAAACAGTCAATTAACAGTCAAATAGCAAAATCAGACTAAGAGGTTCCCGTTGAGTACAACGGACGTAAGGGGTGCTAATACCTTCCCCTTGCGTAATCGACTCCCGAACCCGAATATGGTTGCGACGACCATTATTCCTTTTTCTTAACGGTTTTCTCGATATTTTCCTATTCCTTCATTGGAATGAATAAAGTTCGGTGGCGACTCTGTTTCGAACATCATTTTTTTCCGCGTCCTATCGCGAGGGATCGCATTTTTGAGGTGCGACAGACTGGCGACTCTGCTGGGGATCCTGCTCCAAGCAAGAGAGAGTCTAGCCTAACTTAGTCTAACCTTGCTATGACTGTTAAAAGATGTTCTTATCTTCTGTGCTTGTTTCTTTGTATTTTATTATGTTGCTTGTATGTAATGTATTTTGATACTATAATATCGGGTTTAATGTTTGGTGTGAGATAAGCTTCATACCCGAGCTTCGAGAAAAAACTTAGAACCCGGAGTTGTGTAGTATTGAACCGGGGGGCGTACGCCTCATTGGGACAATACGAAGACTCCACCTGGAGTAGATCTGTTTGGAGTTTCCATCACAATATGGCTAGCCCATTATTGCGGGGAGGTTCTAAACACGATCCGTGACTCTAGGGACCTCGCCTTAAACCCAGGTTTTGTTTTCATGATTGGCGATTATGTAGTATTGAACCGAAGGGTGTACACCCTGTTCGAACAATACGAGAATCCCACTTAGATTAGATCATTTCAGAACTCCCATCACGATGTGGCTAGCCCACCATTGCGAGGAAGTTTTGCACTTGATCCGTGAGTCTAAGTTCCTTCCTTGAAAACATAACTTTAGAACCTACCTTTGGGGAATTTCTGGTAATCAGAGAAACCTCTGTTTCTTCCTTTTACCCTGATGTACTCGACATGTGGATAATTTAGAGTTTGTATTCCTCTGCGAAGAACATGGCACAATTTCATGCATTTGCATATCATAAACATGCATTGCATTTCATCTTCCAGAAACAAAAACTTACACCATATTCTCCCCTTGTCCAGTAACGCTGACTACTCGACACCGGTACGAGACACACCGCAATTACAAGATGACACTCGAACAACTTGAAGCCAACCAAGTTTCGATGAGAACAGACATTGACTCCATGCAGGCAAAGATGGATCGCTTGCTGGAAACCATGTTGCTCTTGGCCCAGAAGGAGAAGGATGTTGAGACTAACGCTGAAGCTAGGAAGGTTGCTGCTCAATTTGGATCACCATCGCTCAGTATCCCTGGAGTAAACTGACCTTAATGGTAATCTTGCTCAGCCCAGGGGAGGACCGATCCCTATTCCTGTTCCTATGGTCAACAAAGAACTTGAAGGCAATCATTATGCCATTTTTACCATCTCGCACTTTTGTAATTTGTTCTTGTATGTTTAAGTACTGTATGCTTCAAAACATTGTTATTTGTATTTGGTCTTATTAATGGGATGATTATGCATGCTTTGAATCAATCTTTCATATTCACTCATCTATCACATTTGCAAAGCACAAACACATACTTTTTCACCTCACTTTCTTTCATCACACTATTGTTAGTAAATGTTGGAAGGAGGATGACAAAAACGAAATACTCATAATTGCTGATTGAATGTTTTCGGATAAAATCCTACTGATGATGTACAGGCATTGTTTCAAATCCCCAAACACTGGAAAGATAAGGAGTTAATCCCTAGTCAACCACTTCGAGCCTAGAAGTAGGAGTTTCTTTCGGATCTACAAACCCTTACGCTTAACCTGGGGCAGGGTAGTGTTCAGTTAGTCTGACTACACATTCAAATTACAAAGATGAAATATCCCATACAAGGATCAACCATATGACATTCTTCGCACACATCCTGAAGTGTCGAAGGAACCGTACAAATCCAAAATCTATGTCGGTTGTTCTTTAATGACGAATGACTTGGCAGTCACAATTTCAAAAAAAAAGAGTCAAAGAAACAGCCCGCTAAGTCAAACACCTTGAAAGGAGACTTAGGCAAAAACTGGGGCAATCCCGATGGATTAAAGCTTCAACAAGCGGTCCATGCAAAAGTTAGGGAACAAAACAAAAAAATCGAAAGAGACAATGAAAGTCTCCAATAAAACAAAACAAGATTCAGTGACCACCATACACAAAATCAAAGGGTCACCGACATCCAAAAAAACAAAATAAGGTGGCTGCCATTCCAAGAGGCCTTGAATCACCATCTTTATCCTTACACCTGCGAAAGAAGAATGTGTGTCGAATTAACTGAACGTAGGATTGGAGATCACCATGAAGAAAGGGGTGGGTTAAAATAAACTTTGAGCCTTATATCCTTTTGTTTCAATAACCATGAACCAAGCCACGTTACAACCTTCAAAAGACCTAATTGAAGTAGGGTTTGTTTTGAAAGCATACTATAGCAAGGTTGAGTAAACTGACTCCTAAATCTCTTCTCACTATATCATTCACACACTAGCTAAAATCAGCATCACGTTTGGACTCATGATCCACTCGCCACACACTACTACAACACTCCAAATGAATGATTGTTTTTCAAAACTTGCATAACTGTTGCATTAAAATCACCATTTCTTGAATAACAATTCTTAATCGTCAGTCAGTACTTGACATCGAGAAAATTCCAACAAGGGGAAATTCAAGGGGCACTTGATCTTTGGTGCTGACACGAATCAAGACCATCATATGAATTAGGGGCATGGCATCTATTGGTCATATTGACATAAGAAGTAGTTAATACAAGACAAATCTCCAAGCATCGGTTGATCAGGGAGGAAAACACTTCAATACTCAACCCATCTGGGGCAAGTCCCTCAAAGGCTAGTCAGGGGCAAGACAAGTTGCAAGGGGAAAATTCCCTTCATATCTTCAAGTCAGTCAAGCAGAGTGTGTCAGACACTAGTGACTGCTTGAATTCACAATAAAAATGTCAAAAATTCATACCAGTACAACATCATATGTTGGCAAGAATCCTTAGGGCACGTCAAAAGCACAATCATCATGCGTTGATCATGTCGCTATGCTCAGTTACAGGCTGGCCAAAAGCATCAGAAGAAGAAATCGAGATCTTCTCAAAGACAAATACACAACATATCAGCAAGAGATCAAACTTGGGGCACCAAGAGTATCCGCATCTATTGCGTGTTCATCACATCATCAACTACCGAGTGTCGGGAAGTCAGATCCGTTCACCAATCAATAGCTCAATCCACATTGACAATTACCAAAAAACCAAAGCCCACATTGCTGGCACCTTCACAAAAACAAATACAACCAACATTGGTTTCCAGAAAACACATTGCCTTTGAAAGGGGGGCCAATCCCAAACAAACCAATCATTGTTTGCATTCAAACATGCATCGCATGCATCACATGCATCACCTCATACATAATGCATACATATCATTCATGTACATAACACGAATCAAAATCCAAGGTTTAGTTGTAGGCATCCAGGCCAACCCTCAGTTGAGTCATTGCTTTTCTCTGAGTAAGTTCCTACCCTACTATCGGGCATTCCCCATTGAGTTATATCCTTCAACCTTTTGTTGATAAGATGTTATCCTCAGCTAAGCAAAACAATGTTTCTCCAAACACTTACCTTGTTTCACATTGAGCATTCCTCAATGAGTTGTCTCTTGTAACCTTTTGTTGACAGAAACTACATCTCCCCAGAGAATATTGGTCTTGCAACCTTTTGTTGTCGATACCCTGAGCAAGTCTTAACCAGTAATATTCCAATACTACCCAGCAAATCGGGTTTACTGAACTTTGACAATAACCTTATTTTTCCAATATTTTTCTTTTGGTGAAAGTCCATTGAGGAATAATATTAATCATCACCCTGTTTACGATAACTGTTATCCTTTTGGTAATGGTAAATCCTTGACATGTGTGATCTTACCGTCATCCTTTTGGTGTCGAAGATCCTTGAAGTTTTTGTTCAACCTTCATCCTTTTGGTGATGGTGATCAATTGCGTGTGTGCTTATTATCATCCTTTTGGTGGTAACAAGTTTTGTCGTTTGACAATACCTTTATCCTTTTGGTGATGGTGATTGTCGACTTATTATCATCCTTTTGGTGATAACAAGTTGGTGTCTTGATCCTACCTTCATCCTTTTGGTGATGGTGGTCAATTGCGTGTGTACTTATTATCATCATTTTGGTGATAACAAGTTGTGTCTTTTAACAATACCTTCATCCTTTTGGTGATGGTGATTGTTGACTTATTGTCATCCTTTTGGTGATAACAAGTCTGTGTCTTGATCCTACCTTCATCCTTTTGGTGATGGCGATCAGCTGCGTTGTGTACTTATTATCATCCTTTTGGTGGTAACAAGTTTTGTCGTTTGACAATACCTTCATCCTTTTGGTGATGGTGATTGTTGACTTATTATCATCCTTTTGGCGGTAACAAGTTTTATCTTGTAACTATACCTTCATCCTTTTGGTGACAGTGATCTTTGAAGTTGATGAGTCAACTATCATTCTTTTGGTGGTAGCTTTGATATTATACTCTCATATAGTGGGAAACTTTATCAGAATAACCATCATCCTTTTGGTGATGGAAATCTTGAAATTGTGTCTGGCTTTCATCCTTTTGGTGATAACAAGATTTCTTGTTGATCTTACCATCATCCTTTTGGTGATGGCGATCTTTGTTGTAGCCACTGTAACCATTATCCTTTTGGTGATGATTACTTTTGAAGTTCGGCTTATCCATCATCCTTTTGGTGATGATAATCCTGAAAATCATGTTGAATTCCCATCATCCTTTTGGTGATGACCATTAATTTGGACTGTCATCCTTTTGGTGCTAGAAAAATCCCACCTTTGTCTTTACATCAGAAACAACCTGTGCAAGATTTGAATGTTGACTCGAGGGTTGGCATTGATTTGGCATTCTACCCCTATTACCTTGGTATCCATTGCATTTTCATTTGCATCTCTCCATTGCATTCTAAAGGACAAAATTCGGGTCTTTTCGTATTTAATTACCTTCCACCACGAATGTATGAAGACTGTTGTCATTCTTACTTTCTAGTACAAGATAATTAAATAGGGGCAGCTGTCATACCCCAATTTTGTCCGGGCATTTTTAGATTTTTCGTAGAATTAATTTCATTTTGATTTAGCATCATATACATACCATTACATACATTGCATCATGAACAGCGCCTGAAATGTCAGTCAGATCGAATTTATTTGAGAATACAGACGAATCGGTTGAGTTGTCAAAATTTGAGGAAGCACTGTATTTTTTTAATAAGTTTGTTTTGTGCTGACAATTTTAGTGTGACTGGTTTAATTTTTCCGAATGAAATTTGTACTCGATTTTTGTTTTTTAATTGGTCAAATATTTTATGATATTTAATTAAATATTATTTAGATTTTTTTAAAATATTAGTTAGTTTTTTTAGTTTAAATTAAATATTAGTTACTGTAAATTAAATATTAGTTGATTTTGTTTTAAAAAATATTAGTTAGTTTAAATTAAATGTTAGCTAATTTTTTATGATTTGTTATGATTAATAGTTATGGAAAATACATTTTTTTACATTGGATCCCTCTCACTCCTCTCACGGCATTCCCTCACCTTTCACTCACAAGAGACAAAAAATAATGATAAAAAAAATAACAAAAAAAGAAAATCTCTCTAACGGATTCACTCCTCTCCCACTACCTCACACAATCTCTCCACTCACTCACCACACTCCACGCTCTCACTCTCAGCATAAAGGCAAATTCCCTCACATCACTCTCAGCTCACACAAATTCATTCCGTTTCTCTCACCCTAAATCCGCCGTAACCCTCAAACCCTTCATCGTCTCTCTCAATCGCCGCACCGCCCCCGACGCCTCACCTTCATCATCAACAACCCACGATTTTTTCCGCCTACAAACAACCTCCGCCGTCACAAACGAAACCCTCTTCGCCGCGAAACCCCACGCCTTCCGCTTCTTCATCTTCACGAAATCGCTCACCACGCTTCCATAATCACAAAACCCTTCACCGTTAACCTCCTGCAATCCGCCTACAAACAACCACCGCCGGAACCCTCCGTTAACGCCAAACCATTCATCGCTCACTTTCACCACCACCGTGAAGACATCGCGACCACCATCCTCCAAATCGAAAACCCTCAACATCACCGTCAAAACGCGAATGACGTTCACAACAGCTTGACATTACATGGATGATTTATCCAACAACGATTGCTCGTGGCCTTTATAGATCCGTTGCTGGACCTTATGATAAAAGTGTCGTCTTTCGCATTGTTAATGATTTTTTCTGTTTGCTCCTGAAAGTTGTATCATTGCAGTGGTCTTTGGAGGCATTTTGACGCAGTTCTGGCGTGGGTTCAAGCAACTCGCTACCAACAGCTATCATGTAAATTGCCGGATTCATCGCCGTATCATTTGGTAACTTGATTACTCTCTGTGTACCTGTTGTTAGATAGCTACTCATATTCCCTGCGTTTTCATGTTAAGTTTTATTCATAGTTGTTGGTTGATTGAACAAAAGAAATGTTGAGTTGAATACATTGGTAAATTTGGACAGTTCCTGTTGTCTGTTATTCAAAATGCTGTCATAGTAGTAAATGGATTTAGAACAATTATTCACCTCTTCAAGATTGTTTGGTTGCGATTATATTATCGGTGTTAAGCTGTCAATCAATGGTTCACGATTTTATGCTTATGATTGCTGAATTTTTTGTTCAAATCTGGATTGAATTGTATTGTTGTTAATGTAGCCGGTTATGCTGTGAATGAGTTTTGTAAGAAAAGATTGATTTGCTGTTTAACTCTTTCTTTAATTTCATGGCATTTTAAATTCGGCCAAGTGATTATGTTAGCAAGATGTAATATTTCGGTTGTGTTTAGATGGATTTAGGTTGCTTTACTATGAACATTTCATTCTGATTTTCATTTCAGCAACATTGAGCGGTTGTAAGATCTTCTTTAAGACTGATAGCATAATGTAATTTGCAAAGTGTAAATAATCTGTTTGATTCTCAATTGGATTTCATTTCCGGATTCGGTAATTCAATGCCGTTATGCCGCCCAAAGTTCTAATATATTAACTTATACATTTTCACCGCGTTACAACCTCGCATAGGACATCAATCATATGGTCTTTATGCTCAAACCGGTTTCGAGAACATCTTTACCGACACATACCGATTAAATCAATGTTAATACCATTTTTTTTCTCTTTTAACTTAATCAAGTTTTTAAAATCTTGAATTAGTTTAATTTCTATTAATTAATTTTAGTTAACTTGATTATTTAAATTAATTAAATAATTTTGATAATTAAATTTAATTAATTTAATTAACCAATTAAATCAAATTTTAATAAGTTAATTTTGCTAAGAAGAATTGGATTAATTTCTTCCACTCTTGCAAACTTCACATTATTTCAAACAAAGAAAAAAACTTTTTCTTCCACCATCTTTTCATAAATAAATTCAATTTCAATTCATCATCCAACACAAACCAATTTCAAAAAGCACAAAACAACAATTCTCGATTCAAATATCGAGCCCATTTTCAAAAAACACCCTTGTAAGTCGATTGCTAAAGCATCGCCATCAACCTCACATAGCTTACTCTTGGGCTTCCTTACAATGAAACCTATTTGATTATTGATTAATCGAGTAGATGAAATAATACTAAATAAAATTCATTTATTCAATCAACACAAATTCAAATCATTTTTCAAACCATTCAACTTCAAAAGGATTTTCTCTTTTAAACATAAACATTGGGATGAAAAGGAGAATAGTAAGCTTCCGCTTCACTATCTCTCGACTATTCGAATAATTGGCGTACGCCATATTGCTCGGATTTTCGTCATTCAAATCAAACCCTTTCAATCAATACACTCCTCAAAACCTTTTAATAATTAATCTTTGAATGAAAAGGAGAATAGTGAGCATCCGCTTCACTATCTCTCGAATATTCGAATAATTGGCGTACGCCATATTGCTCAGATTTTCGTCATTCAAATAAAACCCTTAATCATACAATATTCAAATCACATCTTCTAAATCAATTACAAATCCTAAACCCTTTTAATTCCACATTTCAGATGAAAAGGAGAATAGTGAGCATCCGCTTCATTATCTCTCGATTATTCGAATAATTGGCGTACGCCACATTGCTCGAATCTTCGTCATCAATTCAAAACCACAATCAAATAAACTCAAATCATCTTCAAATCTAAACCTACCAATTCAAAATACAACTTATTTTCACAAATCAAATACGATATCCAAACATATCTTTTACAATTTAAACTTCGGATGATAAAAGATGAGAGGCGTACGCCTCGCCATCTCTCGATTATTTGAATAATTGGCAAACGCCATATTGCACAAATTATCGACTTTCGACTAAAATACGTTAATTAAACTTGGATAAGAGAATAGGTGGCGTACGCCTCATTATTCTTTGGATAAGCAAGTAGGGGGCGTACGCCTCACTACCGTGCATATTCAACATCCACAAACAAACTTTCAAAATAATCTGAATGAAAAAGGAATAGAAGGCGGACGCCTTATTATTCCTCGAAAGAATTGGACAATTGGTGAACACCACATTGCTCAACCTTTCGTCGTTCTTCAAAAAACATCTCAAACAAATCAAATCAAACTTCTCGCCCCGAGCGATCGAAACCAATCACACTCAAACACATCAATTCAACTTGTCACCCCCGAGTGACCAAAACCCTTTCAAAAGAACACTGTCAATCCTTTCTAATGCGCATAACAAACCAATGCTTAAGCCTCCGCCGAGAGTAGACAAGCCAGCGTTTAGCCTTTAGAACGCGATCTACACAGCCGTTCATTAAAAGACACCCACAAAAACCGTAGTTGCCCGAACTACGAATGCTCTGATTTCCTTATTGCACCATAAGGATACGTAGGCAGGAGATTGCTGTATCTTCGCGAGCACACTAATAAAAAAACCTCCCATTTTCCCCTCCTGAGGTCTTCATCCATATCTATCATCAATTCTAATCACTCGAATCAAGCAGATAAACAGTCAATTAACAGTCAAATAGCAAAATCAGACTAAGAGGTTCCCGTTGAGTACAACGGACGTAAGGGGTGCTAATACCTTCCCCTTGCGTAATCGACTCCCGAACCCGAATATGGTTGCGACGACCATTATTCCTTTTTCTTAACGGTTTTCTCGATATTTTCCTATTCCTTCATTGGAATGAATAAAGTTCGGTGGCGACTCTGTTTCGAACATCATTTTTTTCCGCGTCCTATCGCGAGGGATCGCATTTTTGAGGTGCGACAGTTGCTTATGATACTTCTTGAAGATCACATCTTATAAGTTATTATAGCCCAAATTTTACATAGGAGGGATTGTTGTTCCTTTTGATTGTATGAATTAGGTAAAATAACATATATACAAGATGTATTTTATGCAGAGGTAACATGTGAAACAAGATGTTCCAGCATGTGTTCCATCATTCAGCCTCAGTCTACAAACCATGACTTATGAGTGAATATGTGTGCATTGATGTTTGATTTCTGGAAAATTTGTTGTTGTATCTTGATGTGTATTTTGGAAAATATTATTCAGTAAGATTTTCTAAAAAGATTTTATTAGTCCATAAGTTCGAAGAAGATTTAATTAGATATGGATTAATTAAAAATATTTGGAGTTGGAAGATTTAATTGGATATGGTTTGAAGATAGATTGGTTCAGTTTTATCCAAGATTGAGCTGAAGATTTAATTAAAAAAATATTCATGAAGAGATTTAATGGGATGTATTTTAGTTACAAGATATGGATTTGAACTTAATTAGAAGATCTTCAATCCAAGTTTTAGAAGTATGGTTCAATTTAAGCAAGAGATTTATTCTGAATTCTTTACTTGAGAAATTAGAATTGTGATGTATATCAAGTAAATGTTTTGTTTGGTATGTTCAATTTATTTGTGTGAAGAAAGGAAACATGTGGTAACAGATGTCCCATCATGTGCGCAACATCTGGCCCTTGTCAGCAGACCAATGTTGTAGTTGTTTTGCATGTTATTTTCTGGTTAGATCTTAATCAAATTTGTTACAAAGTTGTTGCTATATTTTATAATGCTTTTGTGTGAATTGTTTGATAGTTGTTTGAAGATTAAATCAATTTAAATGTAGATTTAAATTTGAATTAAAAATAAATCATACCATTTTTTGGAGACTTTTGTGGAGAAAATCAAATCCAACTATATAAGTTATAATTCAGGATGAAATCAAATCAATTTCCCATTGGAAAAAGCCCAAAATAAGCATTGCTATTTAAGGAGACTCAAACCTCACGTTTGAGGTGTTCATGTTTTGAAGACTCTTTGTATTAGGGTTTCTATTTTTTAGAATTTCTTTGAGTTATTGTTGTACACCACTCTAGCGCCTGAATTCATATCTTAAGGCATCGAGTTCAGTTTGTTAATTGAGTTGTAACACTTTGTTCCTAGACATTAACTCTATAATCTTGAAAACAAAGTACTTGTGTGGTACTATTATTTCAGTTATTCATTCATATTCTAATTGTCTAAACACTCGGAAGAGTGTTTGAGTTAAAGTGAGAGGGTTCTAATATTTAAGGGGAGTGTAAAACGAAGCTTCACGGGTAGTATTAGGAAAGTGGTATTGAACTTGAAAAGTTCAGAGTAAGCCCATTTTTCCTTATGACTAATTAGAGTGAAATAGTTCTATAGGGAGTACTAAATAGAAATACATTAGGATTAGGAAGAGGCATTGAACAACACGGGGTGGTTGTTCCTATGAGAATAATTGTACTAATTAAAAATAGTGAATTTCCTTTCTTGGGTAGAGTGCCCTTCAGATGTAGGTGTTGTTTGCACTGAACTGGGTTAAAAGCTATTTTGTTCTTTATTGATTTTTTACTTCATCATCTTGTAAAAGTTTAATTTTCATAACTTGGTAGTATAAACTAGTTTTTATTCGGGTATACAATGTTCAAGACATTGTGTTTGACATATGTCCCCAGAATCTGTTATCTGTCATAAACCAGTTATAGATGTTGTTTTAGGCATCAGGTCCAACATTTGTCCTCTTGAGAATAAAATTTCAGGCTTTGGCTTCAATCCTTTCATCCCCTACCTCAAAAGTCATCTTAACATTAATAATCCCCCCAGTTTCATGGTCCTCTAATTTTCTCTTTTTAGACAGGATCTCAATAAATGGTACATTGGTTTGGATCTATTCCAATATTTTTGCATACCTTTTGGATTGTGCGCCTACCTTAGCCTCCACATATCTTTGCAGGAAAGGAATCAATGGCTTATAGGGAGGAGGAGCAACATATGTTATTTTCTTCTCTATCTCTTCGACAACCTCCTTTTCGGGTGGTGTTAATGGATTTTACTCAATCTTTACCATTTTCTCATCAGAACTCTCCTCAACCTCTTTATCATTCTTTCTAGAATTTTTAACTTGTTTTTCACTTTTGGTTGTTAGAACATTCACATGTCCCTCAGGGAAGGGTCCTAGAGGGATGTGTGCAAGCTGAAGTTTTGGGTCTCTAATGATTTGTTGTGAGTCACGAGGGACTTGGCCATATTGTTTAGCTGCCTAAGGACTTCACTAGTATGGAGATTTTGGTTTCTAAACTCTTCATTATGGCGAGTTTGTGTCACCACAAAACTCTACATCATAGATTGCAAGTTAGAGCGAGTTTGCGTCGCAATAAAATTATCCATTAACATTTCAAGGTTGGAATGTTGGAAACATTTTGGTTCCTTGGTATATTGTGGGTTGTTATTGTAGGGTGATCCATCCACCCTGCATTATAGGTATTAAGGGTAAGGGTTTCCATGTTTATGTTGGAACAAGATTGTTCATATCCATTGGTTTTGATAATAACAAAGTAATTAAAGAACAAATGGGTATACTAACATATGTTTAAGTGTTCATGATCATAAGCATAGAATTAATTCTGATTGAAAGCATATGTGGAGAAGAAATATAAGTCTGATTCTGATTGATCAAAATCTAATGACTCTGAATGTATTCATCAACCTCTAAAGGTTTATAGTCTATTCATATGTTCTTACATCTAGTAACATCTCAAACGTTGAAGGCTTGAAGAGCCTCTAATCCGTAGACTGTACCAAAGCAGACTAGTCTTGTCAAAGCCCCTCATTTCTAGATGGAGTTAACTAGGGTTTCATTTTGCAAGGCTCAAGGAATGGTGATGTGACCTCTTCCGCCTGTTCTACCTTTTGGTAGATACCTAGTACTTCAAAAGGTGTTGTGAACAATGCCATTATTTAGTGGATAATGCTTCTAACCAGATACATTCTCCAACGTCTCTCTTGGTATGCCTCTTCACTAAGTTTGCTCTTATGTTCAAACCCTCCAATGGCTCTTTCTCTACCTCTATAAAAGGAAGCTGAAGATTTGAAGGAAGGTGTTCAAAAACGCAATAAATATATTGAGCATAACTCTGAGCTTTCATTTGTAATTCTTATTGCATAAGATCTTAAGATTTCTTATCTTTGTATGTTTTAGAAATCTTAAGAGGTTAAGAACCTTTGTGGTTTTTCACAACTGATATAATTCTTATTGTGTATCTAAGTGTAGTGGTTACCATTTCAACTAAACTATTTATTTAAAGTAGAGGAGTTCTCTTGCCGGCGTGCTTGAGCAAGGAAGTCTCTTGTCTGTGTACTTGAGCAGCGAAGTCTCTTTCTAGGTTGATTACGAATAAGTCTCTTGCAAGGTTTCTTGAGAAGAAGTGTATTTATAGGTGTATTGAGCATTGAAGTCTCTTGCAAGTGTGCTTGAGAAATTTGTAACTTGTTTAGTTATAATGAAAAGCTCTTATTGAGGCAAGGGGACTAGACTACTCTCATTTGAGGAGAGGAACCAAGACAATGTTTGTGTGTTGCTTGCACTTAATTCTAAGCATCTTTATTTCTGCTGCTATATCTATTTCTGATATCAGACTCTGAACTTTGTTTAGAATCTAAATTTGTTAATCAGAAGCGAAACGAGTTTTTGGCATACATAATTTGACCCCCTTTCTTGTGTATTCTTATCACCTTCAGTTGGAATCAGAGCATGGTATATACTAAAAACTTAATCGTGGTACATAAAAGATCTTGAGAAAAATACTCTTTCCATCATGGATGATAGTTCTAAAGTAACTAGCCATGTTAGAGGTTATCATCTTGGTAATAACAACCATGATCAAACTACATTTGGTCAAAACAACTATACTGCTAGACCACCAACATTTAATGGAGTCTCTATTTAATTTGAATGGTGGAAGAGCAAGATGTATACTCAAATCATTGATCTAGATGATAAGTTATGGGATATCTTGGAAGATGGCATTGAATTTCATATCAATGATATAGGAATAGTTTCTGACAGAAAGTCTCTCACTCCTGATCAGAAAAAGATTTATAGAAAACATCATAGAGTGAGAGGCATTCTTGTTGATGCATTACCTCATTCTGAGTATATAAAGATTATTGATAAGTCTATTACTCATACTATCTTTAATCCTTTATGTCTTACCTATGAAGGTAATTAACAAGTTTAAGAAGCTAAAGCAAATCTTCTGGTTTAGCAATATGATATGTTCAAAAGGAAATATGATGGGAACACTGAATCTATGTTCTCAAGATTTCAAGTTCTTATGTTTGGACTATAGGCCCTGAATAAGACTATACCATTATAGATCATGTCAAGAAGATTCTTAGGACTCTTCTTGCTAAATACAAACCCAAAGTAACTGCTATTCAAGAAGCTAAATATTTAAAAATTTTAAGTCTTGGAGGTCTTGTTAGCAATCTCCAAAGTCATGAAATGGAGTTAAATGGAGATGAACCTAAAAATCAGGTTAGAATCGTGGCTTTAAACTCTGTTGGGGATGAGAAATCCTCTCAAACTAAAAAGCTTAAAGAAGCCACTCATGATTAAGCTTTTAATGAAGAATCCCATGATGATGAATTAGCCTTTATCATCAAAAGATTTCAACACTTGACCAGGAAGAAGAACAAATTCTCTTGTAGAAAATATGGCTTCAAAGGGCCAAGTTCTGGGAGTAAAGATCAGGATGGCTGTTACAACTGCAAGAAGCCTGATCATTTCATAGTTGAATGTCCTGATCTTCAAAAACACAAAAGCAGAAAGGAAAGTTGTAAGTGTAAAGTACACCTAAGAGGGGGTGAATTAGGTATCTAAAAATTTATCTGGTTTTTAGAATGATGTATCTTTCTTTTCTTGATGTGTTAAGTGACTAATGCAGTAAATGAGGAAAATAAAGAACACCAACGATATTCTTGGTTACCCTCACAATCCGAGAGTACTCCAGTCCCATTACGCAGTAAGAGATTTCAATTATATTATAACTTTCTTACAAGCCTAATCTAGACTTCTATACTTAGAGTTATAACCTAATCACCAAGAACAATCCTCTTGTGATTTACAACTCAAGAATAGAAAACAGTCTTTTCTTTTCTCACACCCTTGTTTTCAACAATCATGGATAACAAGTACAAGACTAACACAAACTTATATATAATAATCCTTGAAAGATAAGATGTTGATACAATATAATGAATTTGAGTAGCAATAAGTTTGATAAACTAAATCCTATCTTGTAGGACTTCTTCTCTTTCAAATATGAAAGTTCAATATCATAGACTCTCTAAGTGCTCAATGGTGCTTTTAGAATGATATGAGAGTTTTCTAAAAAAGCATCTAAGTCTGGAAGAAATGAATTAAAAATTATGCAAAGAGTTTTATATAATTTGTTTGAAAGAGGTAATAGTAAAATGAAAATTTGAATTCTATTTATAGAGTAAGAACAACTCTTGATAAAGCATGGAAATGGTTGGATAATTTTACTGGAAAAAAATGAGTTTAAAATTAGGAGATTCCATGAAAAGGAGTGAGTAAAGGAATGCGTTTTAGCATTTTAAAAAAATTATACAGTTCCAATCGATTGCACAAGTCCTTAAGTGATTGCATGGAACAATCAATTGATTGCTTGAGTTTAAAATTTGTTTTCTAAAAGATCATTCAATCGATTACATAAATGGTTCAATCAATTACATGTTGAAACATTTTGAAAATTTTTCTAGGTACAAAAACTTCATGATGCATCAAATCTAATTTTCAACCAATGCAAGTAAAATCATTTGAAAATTATTTTAACAAAGTATAAACTGAACTTTCAAATGCATGATCAACAAATATATATTGAGCACTTCAATATTACCTATGATAATGATTTCATATACCTTGAGTGTTGATCATAGTGCTAAGCAAATTTTCCTTCTTCTTTGGTAATGAGACACGAGATTTAAAACATTTTCTTCATTAAAACATTTGAAGCTTATCTTCACAATCTCCCTATTTTTGATGATGACAACCATATGAGCAAATGCGATTATTCTTGATCACAATGCTCCCCCTTTCTCTTAGAATCACATGCTTGGATATCTCCCCCTAACTTTGACAATCATACTTACTTTGATTCTTTCTGAAAATGTTAGATGACACACACACACACACACACACACACACATAGTCTTTATATAACATCTTCTCCCCCTTTGTCATAATCAAAAAGAAGGGAAAAGTGTAATTGAAATTAAAAATAGAGAAAGTAGAGAGTGATCAAGAAATATATAAACTTAAAATAAAAACACATATACTTAGCATACAAAGACTTGAAACCATAACAATGACATAGCCTTTAAAACATAACAATAACATAAAATCATTTTAACAATTCCATAAAAGCATACTACAGTTAAACATAATAAAACAAAAAATAGTAGACAAATTAATCTTGGTGCATAAATTCTTGGTCAAGGTCATCTTAAGGGTTGGCTTGGTCAAATTTATTCTTTGGAGGAGCATTTTATGGTTGAACAAATGGATATTGGTAAGGAGGGATTTAATATTGAGGAACTTTCATATGAATGTAGAGGTTAGAGTTTTGGATTGACAAATAGTGATTCATATATGCCATGTAGTCAAGAACATGATCCATGTTATGAGTCTCTTGTGGAGGTTGTTGAACCGGAGCAGGAGGAGGATTCTCAACTTCATCATCAAGATATATGATAGTCTTTTATTTGAAATTATATACAATACCCATCTTGTTGTTGCATATATGAACTGTGATTTCCCAATCTTCCATAGGCACTGGATTTTTCTTAGCAACATTAACACCAAAATATTGAAGAATCTTGGTAATGAAAAAAACATAGGTAAGTTCTTGAGAATTTTCATCATGAGAGGTCGTGTGCTCCAAAATCATGTAAGCCCAATTAATTGGAAAACCATTCTTAATTGAAAATAAAATTTTCATCTCAGTATCAATGATAATTGAATGGTTAGAAAACCTTGGCACAATGATATAGTTCAAAAAATAATGCAGTAACTTATCATCAATATTAAGATTTCCAGTAGAACAAGAGAACCTATTAGGAAGCTTACCGCCCAGTTTCTTTTTACCCTTCTAAAACACCTCATGTTCAATTTTTCTTCCAATTCCATAATAAAAATCTTGTTTTTCGTAACTCTGTAAAGGAAGAGTTTTGTGGATCTTAAGCTTTAAGCCCTCAGAGGGGATATCCAGAATTTTTCCCAATATTTCAGTATCAAAATCAAAAGGGGTTCCTTTAACAGAAGAACTTATAACACCCTCATTATAAGACATGTTTGTGTAAAAATATTTCACTAGGTCTGGAAAAACATAGCCATTCATGCTTACTAACCCATCTATTTTCTGCCTTACTAAGTCTTCCATAAACCTAAAGCAAGGATATGGAAAAGAATTCAACTTCACATACCTTGGTCCAAACATAGGTTTAGATAAGAAGCATTCAAGGTATCTTTTCTGTTGCTCTTGGAAGGGAAAAAATTTCTTTAACCTTGAATCAAAAGCTACATATTTTGGTGGATTGGATGAGGTAGCCTTCTCCTTGTTCTTTGTAACCTTACCACTCTTAGTTTTAGGAGCGATTGATGAAGGTTCAAGCTTTTGGAGGTGAAAGATGGGAAAAATTGAGAGTGTTTGGTAAAGGTTGTATTTTTTATAAGAAAAATGTTTGATTTTTTGGTTAGAAGAGTTGAAGAGATAGGTTTGAATATTTTTGGTTAGAAAAGTTTAAGAGATAAGTTGGAGGATTAATGGGGTTTTGTGAGAATATTGGGGAAAATGAAAATGGGTTATTTTGAGCAGCTTTTGTGAGGTAGTCAAGGGACAAAAATTGATTTTATAAGATAGGTTAGGTTTATGAGAAAGGGAGGGGAATAAATTCACGTGTCCAAGCATTCAAAGCAGAAATTTTTTTGAAAAAAGAACCAGGTGCAATCGATTACAAGGGGGGTGCAATCGATTGTAACTCAAAAAATATTGAAAAAATACTTCAGGTGCAATCGATTGCAGGGATTATGTAATCGATTGCATAAAAGAACGATTTTATTCTTCCAAACTTGAAAATGCATTTTAGGGTCAATACAATCGATTGAAGAAATAGTGCAATCGATTGCAATAAAAAAACAAAGGTTGTAATCGGCTGTAAGCCTTGAGCAATCAATTGTACTGGAGAAAATTTTGAAAACATTTTTAAACATAAATGCAATTAATGGAAAGGAAATAATAAAATTAAAAACACATGAATAATATAATACCAAGATAATAATAAAATCAAAGCAATAATCATAATAAAATCAAGATAATAAAGCACATAATGAAATCATATTAATCACATTCAAACATACACATAAACATAATTGAATAGAAAAAAGAATACATGTACCTTGTTAATGATATATGAGATTCTATGAATGATTTTAAATGAAACTTTCAAGAGGACTTGACTTGAATTAAATTTCATTTTCACGTAGAATACCAAGATCTCTTCTGATTTATAAAATGTGTCTCTTGGAAGAGGCTTTGTGAAGATATCTGCTAGTTGATTTTGGGTATCAATGAAAGAAATTTCAATGTCACCTTTTAAAACATGATCCCTTAAGAAGTGATGTTGTATATCAATATTCTTGGTTCTTGAATCCATGATCAGATTTTTTGAAATATTAATTGCACTAGTGTTGTCTCACTTGAGAGATATGCTTTCTAGAATCACACCATAGTCATGTAGTTGTTGTTTTAATTAAAGTATCTGAGCACAACAACTACCGACGATAATATATAATGCTTCTGCAGTCCTGAGAGCCACACTTGCTTGCTTTTTCCATGAACAAGAAACTAGGGCATTTCCAAAAATGTGACATGTTCCACTTGTACTTTTTCTGTCCGTCTTACATCCTACGTAATCTTTGTTAGAGAAACCAACAAGACTACATACACTACCTTTAGGATACCATAAGTCGACATTGGATGTTCCTTTGAGATACTTAATTATTCTCTTCACAACAATGAGATGAGATTCCTTTGGACATGATTGAAATCGTGCACATAAACATACATTAAACATAATATCAGGTCGACTAGCCGTTAGATATAATAAAAACCAATCATACCTCGATATTTAGTGATATTAATTGGAATTTTGGATTCATCATGATCAAGATATGTGCCATATCCCATTGGAGTTGTTATATATTTGCAAGTATCCATGTCAAATCTTTTGAGAAGCTCTTTGCAATACTTAGATTAATTGATGAATATGCCATTCTTTGTTTGTTTAATTTGTAACCCAAGGAAGTAGTTCAACTTACCCATCATGGACATTTCAAATTCTCCTTGCATGATTGAAGATAATTCTTCACATAAAGATGACCAGACATCAACGGATGAATGGGAAAGAAATATACAACCAGACGTCAACGGACGAATGGGAAAAACTCAACGTTTATCGAAACCAACGGAGAGGTGACCAGACATCAACGGATGAATGGGAAAGAAATAGAGGATGTTACGCACATCGAAAGATGATGTCTACGGACACCAAAACAAAACCCACACGAGGATCAACACGACACCTCGGGTACCGCAAGGATGACATCTACATATGTCAAGGCAAGGCCAGACACTTGCTGGGGATCTCATTGGGGAGAATCAAGCTTTCTTCTCACCTGCGGGTGAGGAAATAAACCTCTGGGGAATTACCATTCTTGAATGCTAACTGTCAAGAGCAACTGTAGCAAATGTGCCATACAGATGTTGAACAATGATCCGCCTCTGCTGGGGATACGGTCTGATTAGGTTTGACACATGAATGCATATGTTTGAATTTTTCTATGGCGTAATGCTCCATATTGAATGGAAATGCTACGCAATTTGAGGATGCAATGATCACTACATGCAAAATGCAAATGATGAAAACTCCTACTTGGGAGCAAATGATCGCTCCGCTGAGCGCACAATCTGATGAATTCTCCAACTCTATGGGGAGACGCACTGCTGGGGGTGCTTTGCTGATCTGATACTCTGGGGACGGCAGAGGAAACCAAGTCAACTTTGGGGAGACTCTGCCTGGAGAACACACCAACTTCTCAACCGTGCTGGCAAATAGTATTGCTGCTGGAGAAAGGATAAATCCCACCAAGGACAACTTTCACTGAATCCAATCCACTTGGGGACTCTGCTAGGGAAACAAACCCATGTTCACCTTTGCTGAGGATAGCGACCAATCCACATGTAGGATAAACTCTACTGGGGATAATTTTCACCGAACCTGATCCACTCGGGGAACTCGCTGGGGAGAATCATCAACACAACCCTCTGCTAGGGAGATCCGCTAGGGGAAAACCTTCACAACCCTGATGGGGAAAGACACCCACAACCCTGCTGGGGAAAGGCATAACTCTGCTGGGGAAATAATAGACCAGACCATGCTGGGGATACAGTACTTCGAACCTGACTGCTGAGGAATAAACTACTCAATGATACCTCCGCTGGGGATGCAACATCCTTCAGACTCAGTGGGGACCAACATTCTTCAGACTAGCTGGGGATACAATAGCCTTTGTACCTGCTGCTGAGGGACACACTACCCAACTGCTGGGGAAGAACAGTTATAAAAGCTTTCAGACTTGCTTGGTGAAACTAGCACTTCCAAGCCTGCTGGGGAAACATCCTCAACCCTTATGAACAATCTGCCCACCGACACTTCCACTAGGGACATGGCAACCTTCAGGCTCACTGAGGAGACACCGATCTCGAATCTGCTAGGGGGATAACACCCTCAAACCCACTGGGGAGATACGGCCTATTTTGCATGGAACACCCGTTGATTCGTCGAACATTGGCATTCATTATCCAACCACAGTGTCAACTTTCCACTTTTGAGAACTCCCTGACTCCTTCGAACTTTTCTGATTCATCACCTTGTATTCCCGATTCCTCCGTACTTCACGGAGATCGAACTCCTGGGATTCATACAAACTTTCCAGTCCTCAGATTTTGAAGAGTCTTCTTGATTACCCTCTAGGATCGTCGTCACAATTCTTTCACCGTCTTTTCACCGTTCTTCTATCCCTTGCCCCTGATTGGACTCTGCAGGGATCTTTTGTCAAAAGGTTATCCATCACAAACTGCAAGTGAATGAAGACATCTAACAGCACCCGCACAAGAGATCGTTAGATAAAAGCGTGCCCCAGGCGTGCCAACATTTCAACACCTAGGTCACTCAAACTTCCGAATAAGATTTCCAGATTTCAATCTTATAAGCATGCATCGGAAGGGACCTCTATGTTTCAAAATGCAAATATTCTTATCAAAAATAAACTGATGTTTTCGCAATCAAAGCAGAAATGAAGACAAAAACAAAATTATTTGACTGAACATGCATTTATTGACTGAAAAAAGGTGGCTCAAAACCGAGCAACACACAGGAAGCAATCCCTAAAAAGAGGTGATTGCGCACAAAAGGAAAAATCTATCCTAATGGCAATGTGAAACCGTGATCTCATTGGGTTTCAACTCGGTTACACCCCATATGTCCTCAAGACTTTCCGCACTTTCTGCCTTCTGAACAAGACGCTTCCGATCGATCTCTTAAAGGGATAATCAAGTTTCCTTCTTTTGGTATTCAAGTGTTCATCATTGGGCATTTGGATGCAAGAAATCACAAGTTAGCACATGTTTGGTTGACCTAAAGTCAAGTATGGCATGCCACTTGGTCCAAACACAATAACTCTCTCATTTCTCAACATTTTTGGAATTTATTTTGAGCCAAATGTCACAGTTTAACTCCTTTAAAACTTTGATTCAAGGTTGAAACATCAATTTTGCTTCTAATCCAATCAATTTTGGAATTGGCCAAGATGCCCATGCGTGCACAAAAGTAGGCCCAAGACCTGGTCGACCTAATGCATTGCCTAGAATTTCAGGTCACGACCTCAACTTTCCATCCATGCCATTTTCAACTCAAGCACTCTTTTGATGTGATTTTTTTTGCATCGAATTGTTCACCATGAGGAGATCATTTGGCAGGAAGAACATATTAAAACGCACGATTGAATATCATTTGGCCTAAGCTCCAACATGGTACCATGAACTCTGTTCCTGCGCAAGCTTCAAGTCACAAATTTCATGCCATTCTCAAAATGGGACCATATTCACATGTGCAACCTCTTCGAAAAAGAAAAAATGCATCAGAACAGACGCAAAACGATAGGTTTCAAGTGCAAATTCACGCATTTCATGTCTGATTCCACACGCTTTGCAAATCATCAAAAGCCTGGCCTAATTCACATGAATTGGCCTCCATTTCACATGTACCATGATCTCATCTCATTTCCTATAAATAGAGGAAGCTTTTTCCTTCATTTGAAATCTTGGATAGCCAAAGAAACTCTGAAACCATTTGAAACTGATACCCCAAAAAACCAGTTAACCATTTCTTCGATTCAAGCTCTTTGAGTTTCGAATCTTCACTCATAATCATTCATCGGCACCTTCTGAAGCTGACTAAAGCATTGCCTTAACTTGAAACTCCTTGGAGCCAGACTTCCAAATCCTTCATTATTGACCTCTAAAGCTTCAATGGGAAAGGTAGATACGAGTTACATTTCTGAGCAAACAAATTACTAGTTTGTTCATCATGATTCACTAATAAAAAATGCTCAACTACCTTGAACTTATATTGCGTATTAGTCATTTAATTTTACTTTGAAGAACTATGGTTTTTCGTGTTCTTGAGAAAATTCTCTTTACTCAGAGCCAATCAATGGCTCTGATGTAAAGAGACATGATCGATGATGTGTTGCGAAGCTAACTCCATGTTTGTGTGTTGCTAAAAACACGAGTTCATGATTTGTAGAAATTGAGCAAAGGTTGAAGATGAAGTGTGGTTCGCGCGCCTTGGTGCCAAACATTTGAATCCAACCAGTCATATCCTTCCACACACATTTTTTAAAGTTTAGTAGCCGTTGGCGCCCTAATTTATTTTTCTTTTATTTTCTTTTATTTCTTTTCTTTCCAATTTAATTTCTCATTCATTTTTAATCCATTTTGCTCAAAAAAATTTGTACAAAGTTTCTAAAAATATTTTGCATCACATACTTTTTTTTCTTCATAATTTTAAAAATCATTTTTGCATTTATTAATATTTTTTTTCATTTTTCTTTTGAATTTACATTTTTGAATTATTTTTTGATCATTTTCAAATATTTTGAGGTCCAACATTTGAGATCTAATTACTTGTATTTTTCTTGACTTTCTCTAATTTTTTCAACCATTTCTTTTGTGTTTTGGTGCTTGATTTGAATTTTCTCTTAAATTTCTTTTTTTAATTAATTAAATTTTTTTTTTGATTTATTTTTTTACAACTTGATTTTTGAGCCTAAGTTGTTGATCTGGTTGATCAATGCTACATTTCAAGTCATCCATATATGGAATTTTAGGTTGATTTAATCTTCTCTAATTCAATATATTAATTGATGATCATTTGATCTTATTTTTGGCACTTTGAGTTAGTGAGAGATCATCCATAGACTGTGCCATATGTTTGGGTCCCTTGACTTGAGAGATCATCTATAGTGGATTCTAAGTCAAACACTTGAGCTTGCTTTCATCTTGCCTCTTGTTCTTTTCTTTCCTCTTTGACTTTTGAAATAATTGGGCTTGATACCTTGAGAGTTTGACTTTGTATCAATACTCTAACTTGATTGCCACATAGATTGTTTGCCTCAAGATCTAACATCTAAAATCTAACCTAACTTTACATTTTTTCTCTTTACATTCATGCTCTTTACATTTAGGTCATTTGCATTCATGTCAGTTATATTCTTGCCCTTTCACTTTACGTTTCTTTTTTATCTTCTTATTGCAAAAGAACAAAAACATGATAAAAAATGGCTAAGACCCTAAAAGCTTTAATCTAATCACGTGGACATTTGTGTTACTATCCCTTGCTTGAGGAGTATTTTGGACTTTGGACCTTAGGACTTAGTGTTTTCCCATGCTTGGAGTATATCTGATACTTTGTGATTCATCTGAAACCTTGTGATCCCTATGGACCCTTTGATCTTCAATTTAAGACTTGTATGTTTCCTTGTGGCTTTGTGACCTCATTCATCTGATCATGTGCTTATTCATCTTGTGGCTTAATCCAAACGGAAAGGAATTCTTATTTTGACCAATGCCAAATGCTTGCTCCATCTTATGGTTAATACACTTGCACACACAAAGACTTTCTTTTGGGCTACCTTACAATGAGACCTTTTATTTCATGTCATTTACTTCTCGCTTTAGGATAGTCTTTTCTTCTCCTTTCCACTTCTTCAATTTTCAAAACTTCTCCCTATTTCAAAAACTTCTTGCTTTCAAAATTCATACATTTTCTTAATAAACCTTGACCATTTCAAGTGATACAGAATTTTTCTCTCTCAATAAATGCTAAAACACTTAAGCATACTTAATTTTTTTTTCTAAAACTTCTAAAAAAGGACAAACCGCATCAAACTTCTTTTTGTGCCTTTGTGAATTTTCTTTTTTATTTAAGAGCCATTTTTTTGCAAAGGTTGGATATTAGTCTATTCTTGTAGTGATGCAAGCCCCTATACTTCTATAATATGTTGAGAAATTATTGACATTTTCCACTTGAATGTTGAGACATTCTTGTGAGAAAGTCCAAGTAAAAGTTCTCCATATCAAGATGATGCAAATGCTCATTTCCTCATACTTGTGGGTAGTAAGCTAAGTTTTCCACTCAGATATGATAAACTATCTTTTCAATTAAAATCAATCAACAAACAACCCATCTTTTTCATAAACACATATTTGCAAGTGGCTCATATGAAGTACCATAGATGTGAGGGATGTTAATACCTTCCCCTTGCATAACCAATCCCCATATCCAGATTTCTCTTTTGTTTTACTTTTTGTGGGTTTTGTTCGACCTTTTTCCCATTCCCTTTGGAAACAATAAAGTTCGGTGGCAACTCTTGCTTTTTCTGAGTTATGTTAATCAATAGCTTAATCTCAAAATTTTCCCACCACGACAGTACCCACATTGCCTTGGGTCCTTCATAATTAGTTCTTTTCTTGATCCATACATAATGCCCACTTGCCACACTAAAGTTCCTTACATAGAAAGCATTAGGTGTGTGACCAATTATACCATAATAGAAACAAGTAGGAACAAAATTACTTATATATCTAGGTGTTATATTTCGAAAAACGCAATCCTTCGCGAGGCGCTCACACGCTCGCAAAAAAGATGTTCGAACAGGGTCTCCATCGAACTTCTTTTGTTTCAATTAAGGAAATGAAAATATAGATAAAACCCACGAAAAAAGAAATGATTATCGCAACCAAATCGGGTTCGAGAGTCGGTTACGCAAGGGGAGGGTATTAGTACCCCTCACATCCGTTGTACTCAACGGGAACCTCTTAGTTAGATCTGCGATTAAATGTTAACTAATGTTAATTGTTATCTTCTACTTATTGGGCAAGAAAAAGAAAGAAAAGAAAATATTTTTTTTTATTAAAGCGGTGTTTTTTTGCAATAATGTGCCTGACAAGATTTCTCAATCCTGCTCCTACGTATCTCCAGGTGCTATGGAGAACTCAAGGGTATGTAGTTATACTAAAATAAAACTACTAGATTGATTGCTTTTAGAGAGTGATGCTTAGATCTCATTTGAGTGGTTAAACCTTTACTTGTTGCTCACTCTTGGAGGCTAAAGTCTTTGTTTATTCTATCCATTATAGAACGGGGAAGAACGAAGGAACTATTATGAGTTGTGCACCTTTACTGTACATGTGGTTTATTTCGCAATTGCCGCAATCCAGCTTATTCAAGGATAACAAGAAGTGTTTATGGTGGTCTCAGAGGATTATGTTTCTCACCAATGTAGATGTGACTTGGTATTCTAGAGTTTATGATGACATGAAGATATTGACAGTTATGGTGAATTCCCTAATGTACCTCTTTTTGGTATAAAAAGGAGGTATAAACTACTATCCGATTTTGGCTCGACGTTAGCTTGGGTATGTTATGAAGGATAAACCAAGCAATATTATTTTGGAAGGGTTATTCATTCTATAAGGGGTTGATAGAAATGGATTAAAGGAGAAGATAGTTTGCGCCTAACATAAAAGGTTCACCGAAAAGGAAAAGATGAATTAGGAAGCAAAGATTGTGTTGCCTTTGAGCCTTATTCTCAGTGGGTGCAAGCAAGAGTTGCTAAGATCAAGATTCCATATCCTCCTGAAGAACCTATGTTCCCTAAAGTCATAGGACCTATTCCAGTTGAAGATATGAAAGGACTCCAAGTTGTGTTAGCTCATATGAAGCAACACATAGATGCTTGGGAAAGCAAGTTCTATGCGGAGAGGTTAGAACTACAAAGGCAATTGAAAGAGAAAGATGATATTCCTCACCAGAAGGAATGCTTGATTGAATAACATGGAAATAAAAGGAAGAGGGAACACGAGGATAGGTCTGGTGCTTGGAAAGGTTTTGTTGACAAGATCTTGAAAGAAAAGGCTGACATGAAGATTGCTTTTGAAGCTCATATCAGGAAGCTCAAGAGGAAGTTGCAGCATGAAAGAGGATCTTATTTAGTTGTGGTTCCCTAGGATCCTAGGCTTTAGTTTATGTATTTTGTTTAAGATTGCTTTGATATCATGTACTGAAATTGTAATCCTTCCAAATATTTTAATGAAATAAAAGTTCGAGTTTTTCTTTTAATAAGTTATTACTTATGATGTTTGCAAGCTGTTTTTAATTCCTAAGTTCCTTGAAAACAATCATTTTGCACATTGCATTTCAAGCATCATTTCCATAATTTTGTCTTGCTTTCTACAAGTGTTTGTCAGAGTCTCATTCGTTTCCTTTTGTCTTCGTAGAAGACAAGCTGACACACTAGTGCAATACTCATGCCAACTCAAGACGAAAGATGGAGACAATTGAGCAAGAGCAAAGGGAACTTCGTGAGGACATGAATTCATTGAAGACAGGAATGGATAAATGACCGCTCTGTTGGAACCTTTGGTAGCAACTCATAATCAACCTCCACCTCCAGCTCAGCCTCAAGTGACTGTTATCTATAAAATTGCAACAACTCATGTTGTATCTGCTGTACCTACTGGACTTCTGCATCAGAATCAGATATCTGTTGGTTATCCTTGGAGTATGCCTCCCAATTATCTGCCAAAGAACTTCAATCCTACTGCTAAAGCTTCTTTGGTGAATCAGGTTCCTCCAATTCAACATGTAATGGTCACCACTCCTCCAGTTGTGCATGTTGCGCCACAAGTAAAGCATCCTATCTATCACACTTCTCCTAGTGAGAACCCAAATGTTTATGAGAGAATGGATGAATTCCAGGATCAATTTCAAGAATTGCAGAAAGAGTTAAAAGCTATGAAGGGTAAATACACGTTTGGTAAGAATACTTACGATTTGTGCTTGGTACCCAATGTCAAGATCCCTGTCAAATTCAAGGTCCCTGACTTTGGAAATATAAAGGAAATTCATGTCTTTAGAGTCACTTGACTATGTATTTATGGAAGATGGCTACTCACATCGATGACTATGTATTTATGGAAGATGGCTACTCACATCGATGATGATAAGTTATTGATCCACTATTTTTAAGACAATTTGACTGGTGCAACTTTGAAGTGGTCTATGGGGCTGGATAATGCTTATATTAGTTCTTTCAATGACCTTGTAGAGACGTTTATACGTCAGTAAAAGTATAATTTGGACATGGATCCTGATGGTGACTAGCTTCATGCCATATCTTAGGAGGATAAGGAATCATTCAAAGAATACACTTAGAGATGGTGTGAAGTTGATGCTCAGATTAACCCTCCGATGGAGAAGAAGAAGATGACAACCAGAAGGTATTACAGAAGGATAAGGAATTGAAATTCTGGTATGCAGATATCAAATGTCCTAAGAGATGTCGAGACACTGATATCTGATCAAAACATAATAACAATATAACATAAAGTTAAGAGTATGTAAAATAACAGAACATACAGAGTTGTTAACCCAATTAGGTGTACAACAACACCTACATCTAGGGGCTACCAAGCTAGGGAGGAAATCTACTAAATAGTATCAATTTGTAGACCTTCAGCAAACTATCTCTAGTTTACAATCTAGTCCCTAATCACTACCCGTGCTTAACTTCTACCTAAGAATCACCTAGGTATGAGACCCCTCTCACTTCCCTTTCAATCACAATAATGATGAAACAATACTATTTTGAAAGTTTCAGAAGTTACACAACAAAGACACCCAATCACTCAATGTTTAAAATCTTAAGAGTGATTGACATAACTTATAACTCAATAGAGATAGTCCTACTCTTATACCAAGATGATATTAGAGAGGCTCACAATTAACAAGAACACACAAACCCTAAAAACTCAGTGAAACAATATTTGATCTGTCCTCAAATTAGGTTTGGGGATTCTATTTATAACCATAGTTTGGACTGGATTTAGGCTTCAAAAGCGTAACAAGGCGACTGCTAAAAGTCTGCAGAATATTCTACATAAAAATAGGTCTTCAATCAAGGGTTTCGTAAAATGTCTCAACATTTAGAAAAAAAGAGAATAACTTTAAATTCAAATAGAATCTTTGATTCCTCAATCTTGGATGCCACATAGGATTACTTAATATTCCCTGAATATTTAGTAATTTGTTAATCAAATAAATCGTTACCAAGATGTAAACCTGTAATATACAAGATGTCGGATCCACATGTTAGGACATCTTATTCAACATGTTGTTGCTAAGTTAGTTTTACCAAAATTACCGCCAATCACAAATACAGAGAATTAACAATCTCCCCCTTTGGCAAATTTTGCCTAAAACAACCAAATAACCCTTGCACACAGACACCACAATCCAGGATACAACAGAACTACATAGGTTTGAAAAAAAATCAAACAAACACATATCAAAAGCAATCGTGTAATTACATAACAAACATGTTCTGTACTCCCCCTGTCACACATAAACTGGACTCCCCCTTAAGGGAACATAAAAAAAAAATGACCTGTCCAAGTTCAAACATCAGAGGCATATACAACAGAAGAAAAATAAGCCTCACAAAGAAAATAAATATTCTCAAACAAATTGATGTCAGGACATCATGGCTGACATCTCTTCACAGCAGTCCAAATGATCCAGAACAGGAACTCCCCCTCAAAAGCAGCCAACAATTAGTGGTTAGTAGTTAGAGCACATAGACATTACCCCCCCCCCCCCCCCTTTTAGCCATAATATGACAAAGGTAAGCAGCTAACCAAAACATAGAAACCGCATTAGCACAGTAGCACATAAAGTTAAGTAGCTCAAACAAAAGTGCACACAAGGGTGCTTGAAATCCTGGTCAGAGACCACAAAACAAAATTAAAAAACACTATAATAAGATATCTTTCTGACTATCTGAATCAGTAGTAGCATACTCCTCTCTTTCAGCTTCTTTATCTTCATCATTCTCAGCATCATTACCACAAGCAGAGTCCTCTACATCAGCTCCAACATTGTCATCACCACCATGTTCAACTTCCTTTTCCTCTTCATCCATCAAAGCCTTGATCAATTTTTCAAGCTTTAACTTTTTAGCAGTGCTAAGCCAGATGGAATCATCCAATTCTTTACATGTCTCCTTCAGCTATGCAAGAACGTTTTTCTTAGAAGTGGCAGGGCCAGGTACCTGAGAAGATGTCATGGCAATATCTGGAACAACTTATAATGGATGGATAAACGATATTCCCTTTTCTTCACAATATTAATAGGCAATAAGATTCCAGGATGTTGGTTCAGGATTATCCCACAAATGAGTGAGGGAAAGCAGATAGGCATCTTCACAATAATTGACAAGGTCCGCTTCAGAACTTGTTCAAAAATGTACTTCCCAAAATCAAAATCTCCTCTTATTCCAATAACATATATAAACTTCCAAATCCCAGTAGAGATGGTTGAAGTATGATTTGTAAGCACCCAGTTGATAGTCCCAATCCTATGAAGGATTGCATACTTGACATTCAGCTTCCCTACTAATAACTTTCCTCTGTTTGGCCAGTGTTTCACCTACTTGGCAGTTATCTCCTTGCACAATTGGTCATTTGTAACCTCTACCTCAGCTGGAGGTTCTTTAGTCCTTCTCGGAAACTTGTTGATTACAACAGGAGAAAATGTCATGATATGTCCTCTAACATACACCTTCCTATGGTCTTTACTCTTATCATCATCACATCCATCAGGAATGGTTATCCCAAACTCCTTGACTAGACCTTCATAGCAAGGACCAAATTTTGTGACAGTCTTTATCAAACTAGCAGCCTCTATAAGCTCAACAACCTCCTTACATTTTAGGGCATCCTTACCCAATTCCCTCTCCAAAGCTATCCTCCTTTGAATAACATACTTCCATCTTTCAGCATTCTTCGCATAATATAAAGACACATTGTCCAGTGGAGCCTTAGGCACAACAACATATGGCTTCTTTGGAGCAGCTCTTCTCATATGACTGATGTCCTGGACATCCTCTTCAACCTCAAACTCAGAATCACTTGATGAAGTAGCTTTCCTCTTTCTTGTAGGAATACCAACTTTACTCCATGATCTAGCAGGACCAACATGAGATTTTCCTTTGGCACTTCTAGAGAGAGTACTTTTCATACCACCCGATTTTCTTTTTATCTCCTTAGAAGGAGAATCTTCAAACATCACAACCTTTCATTTTCTTCTATGAAGTCTCTTGGCTATTCCAGGATCCAAGATGTTGGTAAGAGGTTCCTCATTAGATGTTAGGTCATCAACATTGATAACATAATCAACCTTCTTCTTACTCCTTCTTTCATGAGCAGCTTGCTCAGGTACATATTCATCAGCCTTTTCCATGGAATCACCATCAGGGCTAGTTTCTTTTGCTAAATATGTTTGAACATCTTGAAAAACATTTGAATCCACTTTCTTCAACATAGAGGTAACAAACTTATGAAGTTCCTTATCAATGACAATCCTTTCCGCTCCGGTTTGATTCTCAGTGACACCAGTATGCTTAGTAGGGTTTCTCATCTCATAACCTCTAGACTTAGAACCCTCTTTAACAACATTCTTATCTTCACTAAGGATTGTAGGCTTAGAATAGAAGACTTACTAGAAGCCTTGACATTCTTTGAAACAAATGGCATTTATTTCTTCTGAGTGGGTGCATGAATCATGGATAAGGGAGAAACATTTAAGATACAATCAGACAGATTGATCATTTGGAAAGGTTCATCTTCCATAGCAATTGGAGAAGATGACCCAATGTTTTCAGTTGAGACATGCATGTGCTTGGGTGAAGATTATTTTGACATCTTTGGTAACACTTGACACAGGTGGGATGGGGAAGGACACGTGAGAGAAGGTGAGCACATATTTCTGGAGAGGAACAAAATGGGTAGTTTGTTTCCGTCCAAAAAGATACACAATGGAGTAATGGGCTTAGATAAGCGTGCCATATGTAATGATAAGAGTTAAAAACTTGTATAACACACATAAATAGCTGTAATTTCTATAATTACTCATAAACAGAAATGCCAAGTTTTCCTTTTAATTTTTCAAACTGAACTGCATCCAAGGCTTTAGTAAAAATGTCAGCAAGCTGATTTTCAGTGCTAACATGCTCAAGTGTTATGACTTTGTCTTTAACAAGTTCTCTAATAAAATGATACCTGATGTCAATGTGTTTAGTCCTACTGTGTTGAATATGATTTTTGGAGATATTAATAGCACTCAAGTTGTCACAGAATAATGTCATGACATCTTGTGTGACATTATAGCCAGTAAACATTTGTTTCATCCACATTAGTTGAGAGTAGTTGCTACCTGCTGCTATGTACTCAGCTTCAACAGTAGATAGGGATGCACAATTTTGTTTCTTACTGAACCATGAAATCAAATTGTTTCCCAAAAAGAAAAATCCTCCAAAGGTACTCTTCGTGTCATCAATACTACTGGAAGACCCAAATTTTGACCCTAAGATCCCTCATGCTATCTCATCATATGCATTGGCTTTGGGATCACACCTTGGCATCCTCCTTACCCCTCATTCATTGGGTTTGCATTGGGAGAGATCACCAAGCACATTTTATTGTATCATGCCTTTATTTTTCTTTTCTTACTAACCAAAATACCAAAAATATGTCTATGTATAACTTTGTTTCTTTTGTAGGTAGTGTGTGCATCCACCAATGCCTCATCAAGCTCAGCAAGCTTCTTCAACAATTGTTCCAATATATATCAAGGGATACTTTATTTCACATCATCTTATACATATATGATTACCATAAGCCCAAAATATCAAGATAACTTCAAGTTTGCAAGTTGGTTCAAAGAGGTTGACCATAGAAAGTCAACTAGTCAAAACTGGGGTTCCCTAGACCCTATATCCTACAATTTTTGTCATATGAAAATGATTCCAAGATAAATGTTACTACTTATTACATTCCAAACAACTTTCATGTTGGCATCAAGAGCTATTTTTTCTTGGAAAGTCATGTATAACTTGCTAAATTGTTATGTGATGAAGGCCATCCAAGTTTAATGATCAATTTAAATGTGTCCTATATAAATTTTATTCTTTGATAAATGTAAAATTCAACTTGCAAGGGCATGTGCCAAGAGGAAACATTATAGGTCATTTTGGGTCATTACCATTGAATAAGCAATTTTCCTCAACTTATAAAATGCATAACTCCCTCATGAAAAATCCAAATGAGGTCAAACTTTTTGACCATATTGAGTAGGGATGAAAGAGCTACAACTTTGGTGAGGGAATGTTTTCCAGTTGAAGCTCATAGCAAAAGTTATTCAAGGTGGAAGAAGTGGATATTTGACTTGGTACTTAGAAAATTTTCAATTATGTTTGATTTCTCAAACTTCCATCTCAAAATTCATCATGATCCAAGCTTCAAATGGAAAAGTGTTCAACATGAAAGTTGCGCCCCTTTATGTCGCCTTTACAAAAAGTCTAAAATCACTTCCTTTGGACCAAGATTAAAGGACTTGCACATAAGTGTAATACATGGCCCCATTTTGATAGATTTGTGATCAATTTTCATTTCAATATTGCATGGTCCCTTGTTAAAATTGAAACATCATTTGAAAAGGAATTGGGACCTGATTACATCATTTCATGGGCGTATCACACGCTCATGCAAGCATGAACATCACATTACTATTTTTGGCCAAAGTTTGGAAGTGTGTGGAAAGCAATGGACATGGCTATAAATACATGACCTTGGTGACTAGAATGAGGATTCTCTTGCCCAAGCTTCGACCCGCTTCTTCCCTAAACCCCATTGAAAGGATAATCTTGAAGATTTCTTTAGAAATCGAGTTTCAATTCTCATTCTATTTTGGAATTGAAAATCCAAGAGTTTCAAGCCTTTTAATCATCAATATCAACTCCTGCAAGCTTCTAGAGTCAAGCCAAGCCAAATTGGAAGCAATATCAAGTTGATTTGAAGCTCCCCAAAGGTGAGATTTCAGAAACTTTTCTTCTTTGATTCTCCTTATTTCTCATCTATTTTGATTGATTATTGGTTTGTTGAAGTCCTACCAATGTAGGCAACAAGATTGAGTTGCTTTGAGGTCAAATCGAAGCAACTCAGTTCATGATCCTCAAAATTCAAATCCATGTATCTTTCAATATATTTGGAATTGGAAGAAATTAAGGCCAGATTTGAGCTCATGAGCATTTTTTCTTTAAAATCATGTCCTTGTTTTTCCTTTTAGTGATGGTTCATGGTCATCTAGTCCTGTGAGGTCCACCGGAGAAGATGACCGGAGCCCTAGATCCGGTGATGTGTTGGCGTGTTCCCAACCCTTTGATCCATTCAAAATGTTTTAATCCTAGCCCTCCTTCTTGATTACGACACATGTACACGTGTTGACTGCAGAACATGATGGAAGCGCACACTTGGCCATCATATTGCCACCTCAATTAATGAGGGAGATCTGATGGCCCCTAATTTTTCGTGTTTTATGAATTTTCATTTAATTGCTTTATTTTGTTTAATTCATAGTAAATCCATTTTTAATCCAAAAAATATGGGACTTTCACCAAAAAAATTTAAATCTTTTTATCTTCCATATTCTGAATTAAAATTATTTTTTGGATTGATTTTGGTATTTTTCATGAAATAAGTGTTTTTGTGAATATTTTTAATTGTTTAAAAATACTTCTTACTTTTTAAAAATGATGAGATTTTTTGTCTAAGGTCCTTTGACCTTGTTTAACCTAGGATAAATCCCTTGGCCATTTATTTGGTGTTTTGAAGGGATTTGAGGTTTTTCCCAAATTAAAGTGCATTTAAATTCATTTTTAAATTGATTTTTAATTGATTAAATGTTAAAAAATTACGGTGAGCCATTTTTATGGTCTTGTGATGTTTGACTTTCTTTTTGCGCCTTGGTCATGATGGATTTGACTTTTGTTGGATCAAAACCATTGGGATTTAGGGGATTGATGAAATGTGCATTTCATCTCCCAAGATGAATGAATGGTTTTGATCAGATGAAATTCTTCTCATGATCAATTTGTATTTCTATCTCCTCATACCTCTTCATATTCATCCCTATTCTTCCCCATTCCCTAATTTGACCAATGAAATCTCTAATGTCTAAATGCTAATTGATTCATCAATGACCTTGTATCAGATGAATCATTACAAAGTATAATTGAGATATGTCCCTCCCATTTTCTTTTAGTGTGTGGTATATTTTAGGAGTTTGGTTCTTTGTACCAAATCTCTAACATGCATTAGCACCTATATTTTTATTTCCCGACCTCAGATAGTCGTGACTTCTAAATAAGTCCAATTACGATTGCTTAACATATAGATAAATTTGACCCTGAAGGCATAACATTCTAGTAAGTGAGATTATAACTCTCCAATTCTTCATGGCATTGTGTGGAGACTTGACATTTTTTCCTTTCATGAGAGCTAGTGGCATACCTATTGAATTATTCAAGTTGGAGCCCTTCTCATGGATGATGTCTTGGTTCAAGGATACATACTTGTGAATGAATGGTTGAGTGTTCTCCAAATAATGACTTAATCAATTAAAACTCAACACTAACTTTTGACTAACCATTGATTAACTTTTATTCATTATGCTTTTACTTTCAAGCCATTTACTTTATGCAATTTTAATTTTCAGTCATTTATCATTCATTGCCATTTACATTTTATATAACTTGTTTATGTTCCAAGTCATTTTCACTTTGCTCATTTGAGCCATATCTTGTGATTGCATATATTGTTTGCTTGCTTTTTGTTTTGTTTGTGGTCTTAGGACCTTAAAACATTTAATAACAAGAAAAACCCTAAAAAACATTTGGTGGACTTTTGAATTTGATCTGAACTTTTGGACTTAGGATTAGGCAACATTCCCTATGCTAAATGACTTGGCCAATGCCAACATCTGAGACTAAGCTATTCTTGACAAGTGACTTTCATCTGATTCTAAACTTTTGATCTCTTTGTTTCATCTGCTATTTTATATTTGTGCCTAATTGTTACTTTGTTATGATCTTTTGTTAATGTTTTGTTCTGAGTTGATAAAGGGATATTTTATCTGATACATTAGAAAACAATGAAGACTGCTAGCTCTTGGAATGCTTGCTTGGATATGGCTATCTTTATTTGATGCGTTGATCTTTATGATGTCTAGATATTTCTCATTTATTATTGCTTGATCAAAGTCCAAAGGAAAATGGGTTTCTATATGACATTCTTGTCTGTTGGATTTCATCCCATTGGTTAGATCTTTTCAACTCTTAACTTTTAAGTTTTTGCTTAGGGTAGTCTCTTCATCTCCTCCCATTTCTTAAATTTTAAAATCTCTCCCTCCTTTCAAAAGCTTTCTTTGCTTGTGATTTCAAACTTAGACATGTTTTAACAATTAGAAACTTTGGCCTTATGCCAATGAATTTTAAAAATCTTTTCTTAATCAAATTTGCGAATCAACTTAACCATATTGAATTAAATTTCAAAATACAAAAAGAATTAACAACCCCATTCAAACCTTTGGCCTTTTTGTGCCTTTTTACTTCAGCTTTTGTTAAAATCAACTCACCCACTTCTTTTTTTGAAATTTTTACCACAAACTACGAGGTTTTGATCCCTCATTTTTATGTTGGTACATAGGCACAAGACTGAAGGTCTTGTCAAACACAAAAAATATAATTGATGAGTTCTTTTCTCATCCTCATACTCTATTTTTATCAAACATCATTTATACCAAAAACCATATGCACACAAAAAAAGGGTCCCTAGGAGTACCCAGGACACTTTGGGTGCTAACATCTTCTATATGTGTAACTAACCCCCTTACTTGTAATCTCTGGCATTTTATTAGTTTTGATTTGAAAACTTCTTATCCTTGGGTTTTGTTCGTACTTTTCCCTTTTCCTTTGGAAACAATAAAGTGCGTTGGCGACTCTGGTTTTATTGACATCAAGTTTATCCATAGCTTGATGGTCATGAATTTATCGCTACAAAAATTTAGTGGCGACTCTACTGGGGAGTAGTCCTGAGTGGGTTTAACCTACTTTTCTTATGTGTATATACTTGTATATTTGATGTTTGTATATTTTATTTGTGTGATATAATCTGTCTGTTGTGTTTGGTGATCTCTGAGTGGTGAGATAAGTTCTAACCCAAACTTGAGTGCAATTAAGATATGAGGATGATATAGTCATGTTCAACTTGTGTGGAGTAGTCCTTAACAAGTTGGCTTGAGACCCATCTACTTAGTGGAGAGCTCTTTGGAGTTACTGATGTCACATAAGTTATTTGTGGATAGGCATTACTTTCTCTAAATTTGGGGTCCGAGAAGCTGAGGACCGTAAAACATTTAACCCAACTTGGCCTATTCTAGGACGTAGTGAAAAGACTATTCAAGTGTAGACTTGATAACAGTTGTTACGCGATACTACACATAGACGAGTTTCTCTTGAGAATATTATGGATTGATGAGTCAGTCATCCTAACCTATAATATCTGATAGATGAGATTAAGACTCTGGGCACTTTTGTAGAACATGATCTACAGGTTTTTACCCTTTGTACACTCCTTTAGGATGGTTCTTAACCCGACTCCATGATCGTGACTCACAACAAACCCTTTGATTCTTAGTTGAGCCAATCAAGACTTATCAATATCAATGGAACTTGGGTGTTAATAAGGTGAAAACCATAATCCACCAAAATGGATGATTGATCTTGATGATGACTTGATCCATCCCTTGACCTTTATTTGTGTTTGCCTTGTGTGTGATCCCTAGTGTGTGATTATTGCATTTCATGCATACATGCGCATTATAACATTCATCACAAAAAATAAATTTCAAGGAAACTAAGGTCTTATTTGCAAATATTTTCAGACCATGGATTGTGGACGAAGGAACACTAAGAACTATAGTGTTAGATGTCCTGATTTAAAAGAGCTAAGGAAGTTGTCATCCGTTGTATTAGATCCATTGGACTTTAAGCAATGTCATAGGAAGCTCTTGTATTTTTTATCTACTGATGTGGATGAAGGACTTCTGAGTGTTTTGGTTCAGTTCTATGACCCTCTATACCGGTGCTTCACTTTTCCAGATTATCAGCTTGTGCCCATGTTGGAGGAGTATGCCCATATCATGGGTATTGTAAGACCCCAATTTTGACCCTAAGATCCCTCATGAAACTTCATAATATGCATTAGCATTGGGATCACACCTTGGCATCCTCCTTACCCCTCTTTTATTGGGTTTGTTTTGGGAGAGATCACCAAGCACCATGTGATTGTATCATACTTGTATATTATCATTTTACTAACCAAAATACCAAAATAATGTGTTTGTATGTGCCTAACTTTTTGTAGGTAGGGCATGATCCTCATTGATCTGTCAAGTTCACATCTAGGGTTTAAGACCATCATTGCTAAGAGCACAATCAAATATTGATCCATAATGTCTCAAAGCATCATATATGAGTCCCATTGATATCTACATGTTATATTAATCAAGTATTTTTCAAGAGTTTGGAGGTGATTTGCCTTGGAAACCCTAGTTTGACTGAGTATCTTGAGTAACTTCTCCAACAAGCTATCTCACCAATTGATAAAATTTCTCAAGGGACACTTCAAAATTCATCATCTTATGCATATATGATCTACCATGAGCCTAAAAAGTCAAGATAATTGAAGGTTAGCAAGTTGGTTGATGGTGGTTGGCCAGATGAATTCATCTAATCAAAATTGGGTCTCCCTAGACCCTATCTCCTACAATTTTCATCATATAAAAATGATTCCAAGAGAAACTTTACTTTAAATGACATTACAAACAACTTTTATGTTGATACCTAGAGCTAGTTTTGCTTGGAAAATCATTTTCTATGTTGAAACATTATAGGTCATTTTGTCTAAACCCTAATTTGAAAGTCAAATTCCCAAGGCAATAACTTGCTAAATTTTTATGAGATGAAATATTTCCAAGTTGTACAATCAAATTCAAGATGTCTACTTCAACTTTTATGTTTGGAGTGAGAGCTAATTCAACTTTTATGAGTATGTGATATGAGGATACATTATAGGTCATTTTTGACCTATACCATTGAACAAGTGATTTTTCCAAACTTCAAAAATGCATAACTCTATCATTATAAATACAAATGACATTAAATTGGTGACCATTTTTAAGGTCTTTAAAAGAGATACAACTTTGATGAATACACTTTTCTCATTTGAAGCTCACATAAAAAGTTAAGCAAGGTGGAATATTAAGATATATGACTTGACACTTAGAAAAATTTTCAACATGTTGAAATTTCCAAATTTCCACCTCAAAATTCACCATGATCCAAGCTACAAATGTAAAAGTATTCAACATAAAACTTGTTCCCCTTGATCTAAGCTTTCCAAAGAACCCAAGTTCATGCATTTTGGATGAGATTTGCTAGGTCTGTGCATGGCTTTAACAGAGATGCATGATTGGAAGAAATCAAATGCCAAAAATCATATTTCACATTGCCTTGACATCCAAGCCTCATTTGAACTTCAAAATGATTGTACATGGATCAAATTGGATTGCTTCATGGGCCTGTACACGCCCATGCAAGCTTGTGCATGAAATGTCCAAATTTAGCAATTTTTCAAGTGTGCAAATATCAGTTCCAGTTGCTATAAATACAGGCCCTTGGAGCTCAATTCAAACACAGCTTGTGCGCCAACTTTGCCCCCCAATTGAAACCCTCACCATTCAAAGGAAAATCTGAGAATTTTCAACTTGAAAATTGAGTTTGAATCTCACTGTTTGGAGATTCAAGAACTCCAGGATCCAAAGCTTTGTACCATTGCCAAACCTCTCCTGCAAGCTTCTCAAGTGTGATCAGATCAAGTTTGAAGCAAGCAATATCAAGTTCTGCACACCATTGAAGGTAAATTTCAGAAAACTTCACCTATTATATTCTCACTCAATTCTCATCAATTCTCTTGGATCTTTGGTTGTCTGAAGTCCTACTAATGTAGGCAAGAAAATTGAGTTGCTTTGAGGTCAAATCGAAGCAACTCAGTTGACACACCTCAAAATTCAACTCTTCATATCTTTCTATATATTTGGAGTTAGTTGAAATTAAGGTCAGATTCATGCTATAAGCCATTTTTTCTTTCAGATCATGTCCTCCTTTTTTATTTTGGTGATGGTTGAGGGTGGCCAGTCCAGTGAGGTCCACCAGAGAAGAAGACCAGAGCTTTGGTTCTGGTGGGGTGTTGGCATGTCTCCCAGCCACAGGATCCATTCAAAATGTTTTAATCCTGAGCGTACATGCTGATTACCACGCATGTGATTAGTTGACTCAAGTGAATGGTGGATTGCACGCGCTCAGCCACTTGATCTGCCGCCTCAATTAATGAGGGAGATCAAGTGGCTCACATTTTTTTTTGATTTTTTGATTTTTGTTTTAATTCATTTGATTTTCATTAATTCATATTAATTTTAATATTGATCCAAAAATTATGAGAGTTTCACCAAATTTTTTAAATAAATTCCTCTTTCATATTCTGAATTAAAATTATTTTTTGGATTATTATTAATATTTTTCATGATTTAATTGATTTTGTGTTTATTTTTAATTGTTTAAAAATACTTTTAAGTCTTTAAAAATTCTGAATTTTTTTCTCCAAGGTCCTTTGACCTTGTTTGAGCTATTATAAATCTCATGGCCATTTCTTTGATGTTTTGATGAGGTTTTAGGAATTTGACAAACCATATTTAATTTAAATGCATTATTTTAGTATTTTTAAATTGAATAAATGCCAAATAATTGTGTTGACCTCTTGTGATGGTTTGTGTAAGTTTGACTTGTGTTGTTGGGCCTTGGTCAAGGTTGATTTGACTTTGCTAGGTTAATATCATTGGATTTAGGGGATTGATGGAATGTACATTCCATCTCCCAAAATGAATGAATGATATTAATTTGGTAAAAGTCCTCCTTTGACCAATTTGAGTTTTGATCCATTCTCCTCCCTCTTCATCTAATTCCCCTTCTTTATGCATCCATTTCATTT
Source organism: Lathyrus oleraceus (assembly GCF_024323335.1). Taxonomy (NCBI): domain Eukaryota; kingdom Viridiplantae; phylum Streptophyta; class Magnoliopsida; order Fabales; family Fabaceae; genus Lathyrus; species Lathyrus oleraceus. Next base: position 335,438,547 of record NC_066583.1, read on the forward strand.
GGCCTATGATATCTCAAAGTCCTAAAGCTAGTTGATTGAAAAATCAACATGAGTATGGATGAGATTAGACCACCTCTTTTGCATATTCTTTTTGGGTATGGTATGTTTCATGAGCATAGTCCATTATACTATGTCTCTAACATGCATTTACACCAAAATTCTATTGCCCGACCTTAAATAGTTGTGACTTCTACATAAGTCCAATTACGATTGCTTAACATAGCGCTAAATTTTTGACACAAAAGGTATAGCATTCTAGTTAGTGAGATTGTAAGTTTCCCCTCTTTCATGGTATTGTGTGGAAACTTGGCCTTTTTTCCTTCCTTTGGAAGATGTCTTAGCTCAAGGATCCATGCTTGTGATAAGTGGGTTGAGTGTTCTCCAAAGAATGACTTAAAACAAAAACAAAAGCAAAACAATACTAACTTCTAACTCATTAACAACTAACATTTTCGGTGTTCGTTCTGGTAAGTTGTTGGGCTTTATTGTCAGCGAGAAGGGTATTGAGGTTGATCCTGCCAAGGTCAAAGCAATACAAGAGATGCCTGCGCCCAAAACTAAGAAGCAAGTCAGAGGTTTTCTCAGCCGCTTGAATTATATTTCCAGATTTATTTCCCACATGACTGTCACGTGTGCGCCTATATTCAAGCTTCTTCGGAAAGATCAGTCTTGTGATTGGACCGAAGACTGCCAGAAAACTTTTGACAGTATCAAGGAATATTTGCTTGAACCTCCGATTTTGTCTCCACCTGTTGAAGGAAGACCGTTGATCATGTATTTGACTGTGCTAGAAGATAGTATAGGTTGTGTTCTAGGTCAGCAAGATGAGACTGGAAAGAAAGAATTTGCAATTTACTACCTCAGTAGAAAATTCACCGACTGTGAGACTCGGTATTCGATGCTTGAGAAGACTTGTTGCGCATTGGCTTGGCCTGCTAAGCATTTGCACCAGTATATGTTGAATCATACCACTTGGTTGATATCCAAAATGGATCCAATCAAGTATATATTTGAGAAGCCTACTTTAACTGGGAGGATTGCCCGGTGGCAGATGTTGTTATCAGAGTATGATATCGAATACCGATCTCAGAAAGTGATCAAAGGTAGTATCTTGGCTGACCATTTGGCTCACCAACCAATTGAAGATTATCAGTCAGTGCAATATGATTTTCCTGATGAAGAGATTTTGTACTTAAAAATGAAGGATTGTGATGAACCATTGCTTGAAGAAGGGCCAGAACCTGGTTCCCGTTGGGGCATGGTATTTGATGGAGCTGTTAATCAATATGGAAATGGCATTGGGGCAGTGATTATTACTCCTCAACGCACGCATTTACCATTTACAGCTAGATTAACTTTCAAGTGTACAAACAACATTGCAGAATATGAAGCTTGCATTATGGAGCTTGAAGAGGCCATGAATCTCAGAATCAAGTATTTGGATGTCTTCGGTGATTCGACTTTGGTTGTGAATCAAATCAAAGGTGAATGGGAGATGAATCAACCCGGATTGATACCGTATAGAGATTATGCAAGGAGGATTTTAAATTTCTTTACAAAGGTTGAGTTTTATCATATCCCTCGAGATGAAAATCGGATGGCAGATGCTCTTGCAACATTGGCATCAATGATTATGGTGAAGTATTGGAATAAAGTTCCCAATTTATCTGTAATGCATCTTGATAGGCCAGCTCATGTGTTTTCTGTTGAAGAAATCAAAGACGAAAAGCCGTGGTATTATGATATCAAATGTTTCCTCCAAAGTCAGATTTACCCGCCTGGGGCATCTTTGAAAGATAAGAAGACTTTGAAAAGATTAGCCGACAATTTCTACTTGAATGGTGATGTACTATACACGAGAAACTTCGACATGGTTTTGCTTAGATGCATGGATAGACACGAAGAAGACTTGTTGATGACCGAAGTGCATGAAGGTTCCTTTGGTACTCACTCCAATGGACATGCAATGGCGAAGAAGATGTTGCGAGCAGATTACTATTGGATGACAATGGAATCTGACTGTTGCAATTTTGTGAAGAAATGCCACAAGTGTCAAATATATGCTGATAAGATTCATGTTCCTACGACACTATTGAATGTTATCTCTTCCCCATGGCCCTTCTCCATGTGGGGAATTGATATGATTGGGATGATCGAGCCTAAAGCTTCGAATGGACATCATTTCATTTTGGTGGCAATTGACTACTTCACAAAATGGGTTGAAGAGGCATCGTATGCAAATGTAACCAAGCAAGTTGTTGTAAGGTTTATCAAGAATCAGATTATATGCCGTTATGGTGTGCCAAGCAAGATCATTACTGATAATGGATCGAACTTGAATAACAATATGGTGGAAGCTCTTTGTAAAGACTTCAAGATTGCATATCATAACTCTTCTCCCTACAAACCTAAGATGAATGGGGTTGTTGAAGCTACAAATAAGAGCATTAAGAAGATTATTCAGAAGATGGTTGTCACGTATAAGGATTGGCATGAGATGCTCCCATTTGCTTTACATGGGTATCGTACATCCATCTGCACTTCAACAGGGGCAACCCCTTTCTCTCTTGTGTATGGTATGGAAGCAGTGCTTCCCGTAGAGGTTGAGATTCCTTCATTGCGTGTGCTCATGGAAGCCAAGTTGACTGAGGCTGAATGGTGTCAGACCAGGTTTGACCAGTTGAATTTAATTGAAGAGAAAAGGTTAACTGCCATGTGTCATGGTCAGTTATACCAGCATATAATGAAGAAATCTTTTGATAAGAAGGTCAGACCTCGTGTTTTCAAAGAATGTGACCTTGTGCTCAAGAAGATTCTATCTTTCAAACCAAATTTTAGGGGAAAATGGACTACTAATTATGAAGGCCCATATGTTGTTAAGAGAGCCTTTTCAGGCGGTGCTTTGATTCTTACAACTATGGAGGGTGAATAGTTCACTCGTCCTGTGAACGCAGATGCAGTCAAGAAATACTTTGCCTAAAATGAAAAGAGCAGCTCGCTAAGTTGAAAACCCGAAAGGGCGGCTTAGGCAAAAATGAGTATCTCGGTGGATTGAAAACCCGAAAGGGAGATCCAGGCAAAAATTAGAGACATAAAACAGAAAGAATTTCCCGATAAGTTGAGTACCCTACCTTGGGGAAACTTATGCAAAAATTAGGGATTGTGGCAAGTAACTGCACTCTGCTGATCTTCAAGGTTTCGAAGACTTGTTTGAGCACAAGGGCCGACACCAGCTCATCCTAGCAGCGGTGAAGAGCACAATGGATTGGTAGAAGGATTAAGGATCTTTGTATTCAATGTAACCCTTTTTCATGTAAATTACCATTTTCAACTTTGTAAAAAATCTATGGAGTATTGTCATTCACAAACTACCATTCCATTAAATAAAGTTGAGCTTTTATCCAATTGTTTCTACTTTTATTTACTTCAGCCAATAGTTTTACAATTTTATTATGATCATTTTGGAATTAAATTTTTAATCAAAATCAGTTTTTCTTAAATATATACAAGCAGGAATTTTTCAAAGCAATTAAAAAGAAATATCAACAACATTTTGATGGATAACAAGTCCTTAAGTGTGAAACATCGAAGGTTCCCCAAGCAGTTAACCCTTCGGGTATCCCTAGACATTTGTGTTGATTCAGTTCCTCGGCGGAGTGTTTGATCCCTAATGGAGCTTTGTTCCTTGTCCTTAGTTGAGTTGGTTGATTCAGATACCCTGCAGCGTGTTGTTATCCCCGATGGAGTTTCAGTTTTCCCTAGCGGAGTTCGTATTTCCTCAGCAAGGTGGATCTTCAGCAGAGATGGTTGATCTTCCCCAGTAGACCGCATTGGTTTCCTTGCCAATCGTCATTCAACTTGCTCCCAGTTAGAGTTTTCTCCTGGTTTCTGAGCAACTTTTGATTATTCTCTGTAGGGGTGTCTCCCATTTTTATGGTGTTGACCTAAAATTCCCCACAGATTTGATGTTCTTTCCTTAGCAGATCTCCTCCTTCCCCAGCTAGGGTTGAGCCTTTGGGATGTTGTTCTCTCTGTTCTCCAGCAGTTGTCTCCATATTTTATGGATTGACCGAGGATTGTACCGATGATTCAAATTCTTTGCGACGCCTTTATATCCTTTGTGATCGTGTTGTCAGCATAATCATCATATATACATATACATACACATTCATATAATTTCATGATTTGCATTATCATATTTGATTGATTCATTCGAGATTATCCTTTGTTATGGCGGTACTTTATCCCCATACAAAATCTGGTGTTTGTCCTCCTTCAATTGTAGAGTGTCAGCCCCTTAAGCATAAAGACTTTAACCTTTCTCCTTTCCCCCACCGAGTTTGTTTCCTCGTGGATGATTATTATTTAAGTTTCCTCCCCAGTTAATTATCTGGATGGAATCACTCCCCTTGGGTTATGTCCTCAATGGGTTGAGTCTTGATTGATCGTTTCTTTCTAGCTCTTACCTAGATAGATGCTTTGAGTCCCCTAAGAGTCTATTGCCCAGTAACTGACACTAGTCTTCTTAGTCGTAGTTTGTTACTTCTTGCCCAATACCCGACAAAAGTACCCTAACTTTCCCAGCAGTGGAGTCCCTAGTGGATCTGTTTCCCCAGAAAGTATATCCTTGATATGTTCACCCTAACCGGTGACAGATATCTTTCTCTCCCCTACTTGAGTCTATCCTTGATATGTTCATCCTAACCGATGACGGATATTCTCTTTTTGGTATTCTACCCAGTAAAAAGGTAGTTGTAATCCCTATTTTTGTTCCCTAGAGAGTTCATCCTTGATATGTTCATCCTAATCGATGACGGGTTTCCTTCTCTTTGCAGTCTTCTACCCAGTAACCGATAGTTATAAATCCTGCTTTTGTTCCCTCCGCAGAGTTTATCCTTGATATGTTCACTTTAACCAGTGACAGATTCTCTCTCTTGGTATTCTATCCAAGAGCTGATAGATGTAATTCCTATTTTATCTCCTCACAGAGTCTATCCTTGATATGTTCATCTTAACCGGTGACAGATTTTCTCTTTGATTGGTATTCTATCTAGCATTCGATAGATGTAATTCATACTTTTTGTTCAGTTGGTATATCCTTGATATGTTCATCTTAACCGATGATGGATATCCTCCTTGGCAATCCTAGGCAAGTCTATCCTTGATATGTTCATCCTAATCGATGATGGATTTTCTTCCCTGTTGAGTTTATCCTTGATATATTCATCCCAACCGATGATGGATACTCTCACCATTGGTCTTATGCCTAGTATCTGGTAGTTGTAAATCCTATTTTTCTGCAGTTTTCCCCAGCAAGGCTATTCTTACCTAGTAACCGATAATGAATACTCCCTCTGGGAATCCTCAGCGAGTCATCCTTGATATGTTCATCCTAACTGGTGATGGATGTCCTCTCTGTCAGATCTTTATTATCTCCTTACCCAGTAACAGGTAGTAGATAATATATTTATGCTCCTCCTGTGTTGAAGTTTATCTTCCCCAGTTGAGTTGAGTGGACATTTCCTTAGAGAAATCGTTTTCCCTGCATGATTCAAGTACTTCAGTTTTATCCTGACTTACTCGTATCCCCTGCAGATGTTTTTAGTTCCCCAACTGAGTCTTTTCCATGTTTGTATGGAATCCCTCGAGTCCCCAGTTAGTTTTAAGTCGTGTCCTGGCCTACGCATAATTCCTTTTTATCCCCTCAGAGTCTCTGTCTCCCCAGTGAGTTTTCCTTACGGAATGCATTATACTCCTGCGGTTTTCGGTCCCTCTAATTTCTTTTCCTTTGTGGCAGTATTTCCCCACAAAGCGTTAACTTTTACATTCATATCATATGCATCATGAGGTCTCTTAGGGACCAAAATTTGTTTCTATATGTTGTTACTTAAGCCCATTCTACTGAGTCGACATGAAGATTTTAACCTTAGCCTCCTCAGTTAGAATATCCTTAAATAGGGGCAGCTGTAAGACCCCAATTTTGACCCTAAGATCCCTCATGCAATTTCATCATAAGCATTAGCATTGGGATCATACCTTGGCATCCTCTTTACCCCTCTTTCATTGGGTTTGTTTTGGGAGAGATCACCAAGCACTATGTGATTGTATCATACTTGTAGATCATCATTTACTAACAAAAATACAAAAATATGTATTTGCATTTGCCTAACTCTTTTGAAGGTAGGGCATGATCTCCATTGATCTATCAAGTTCACATCTAGGGTTTGAGACCCCCATGACAAAGAAACACAACCATGGATTGATTCAAGGATGGTCATAAACATCATATATGAGTCCCAATGATTTCTACATGTTATATTGATCAAGTTTTCTTCAAGAGTTTGAGGGTGATTTGCCTTGGAAACCCTAGTTTGATTAGGTATCTTGAGTAACTTCTCCAACAAGCTATCTCACCAATTGATCAAATTTATCAAGGGACACTTCAAAATTCATCATCTTATGCATATATGATCTACCATGAGCCTAGAAAGTCAAGATAATTGAAGGTTAGCAAGTTGGTTGATGGTGGTTGGCCAGATGAATTCATCTAATCAAAACTGGGTCTCCCTAGACCCTATCTCCTACAATTTTCACCAAATGGAAATTATTCCAAGAGAAAACTTACTATAAATGACACTACAAACAACTTTAATGTTGATACCTAGAGCTAGTTTTTCTTGGAAAATCATTTTCTATGTTGAAACATTATAGGTCATTTTGTCTAAACCCTAATTTGAAAGTCAACTTCCCAAGGCCATAACTTGCTCAATTTTTATGAGATGAAATATTTCCAAGTTTAACAATCCAATTCAAGAGGTCTACTTCAACTCTGATGTTTGGAGTGAGAGCTAATTCAACTTTTATGACCATGTGATATGAGGTTACATTATAGGTCACTTTTGACCTCCATTGATCAAGTGATTTTTCCAAACTACAAAAATGCATAACGCCATCATTTCAAATCCAAATGACATGAAATTTGTGACCATTTTTAAGGTCTTTGAAAGAGCTACAACTTTTATGAAGACACATTTCTCATTTAAAGCCCACATAAAAAGTTAAGCAAGGTGGAATATTGAGACATATGGCTTGACACTTAGAAAAAATTTCAATATGTTAAAATTTCCTAACTTCCACCTCAAAATTCTTCAATTTCCAAGCTTCAAATGGAAACGTGTTGAACATGAAAGTTGTTCCTCTTGATCTAACCTTTGCAAAAAGTCCAAGTTCATTCATTTTGGATAAGAAATGAATATGCTGTGCATGGCTTGAACTTGGTATCATCATTTGGCAAGATTGAACTTCAAATATCCATGCATAATTGCCTAGCATTCCAACATGACTCCAGACTTGCTTACACTCAATTATGGATCAGATGGAGTGATTTCATGGGCCTGCACACGCCCATGCACTCATGCATCACACATTGCTAATTTTGGATGTTCACTTCAAGTGTGCAAATATCAATTGAATTGGCTATAAATAGAGCTCCATATGCTTAGAATTTCACACACATTCGCGCCAGCTTTGATCCAAAACCTCTAACCCTTTCATTCCGAAGGATAATCCTGAGAATTTCACTTGAAATTGAGTTTGAATTCTCACTGTTTTGAGATTCAAAACTCTAGGGATCCAAAACCTTTTGAGCATTCAATTCTTCTTATGCAAGCATTTGGAGTGAGATCAAGCATGAGCCAAGGCAAGAACAGCTGAATCCAGACCTACATTGAAGGTATTTTCCAGAAATTTTAATCTCTCGATTCTCTCTCAATCTTGCTCAATTCTCTTGATTCTTTGGTTGTCTGAAGTCGTACAAATGTAGGCAAGAAGATTGAGTTGCTTTGAGGCCAAATCGAAGTAACTCAATTCATGTACCTCAAATTTCAACTCCATGTATCTCTCAATATACTTAGAGTTAGGACAAATTGAGGTCAAATTCGTGCTCAGTGCCATTTTTACTTTGAAATCATGTCCTTCTTTTTAATTTTGGTGATGGTTATGACTGAACCAGTCCGGCGAGGCTTGCCTGAGAAGGAGACCGGAGTTGTAGCTCCGGTGGTGAGTTGGCATGTTCAGAGCCACATGATCCATTTGAAATGAAATAATCTCATGCGTTGGTTTGAATTACCTTTCCTGTGGCGCGCTGACTCAGGCGTATCGTGGATTGCGCGCTTGTGACCATTTGATCTGCCACCTCAATTAATGAGGGAGATCAAGTGGTCCACATTTTTTCTGATCATTTAATTTTCATTTTAATCCTTTTATTTTCATTAATTCATATTAATTTTAATATTGATCCAAAAAATATGGGAGTTTCACCAAAAAAATTCAAATAATTTCCTCTTTCATATTCTGAATTAAAATTATTTTTTGGATCATTATTAATATTTTTCATGATTTAATTGATTTTGCATTTGTTTTTAATTGTTTAAAAATACTTTTAAATGTCCCAAAATTATGAATATTTTTCTCCAAGGTCTTTTGACCTTGTTTGACCTATGATAAATCTCATGGCCATTTCTTTGGTGTTTTGATGAGGTTTTAGGAATTGGACAAGCCATATTTAATTTAAATGCCTTATTTTAGTATTTTTAATTTGAATAAATGCCAAATAAATTTGGTGACCAATTGTGACTTGTTTGGGTTTGATTATTGTTGTTGGGCCTTGATCAAGGTTGATTTGACTTTGTCAAATTAATATCATTGGATTTAGGGGATTGATGAAATGTACATTCCATCTCCCAAAATGAATGAATGATATTAATTTGGTAAAAGTCCTCCTTTTATCAATTTGAGTTTTCATCTATTCCCCTCCCTCTTCATCTCATTCCCCTTCTTTATGCATTCATCTCATTTGGCCTATGATATCTCAAAATCCTAAGGCTAGTTGATTGAAAAATTAACATGATTATGGATGAGATTAGACCACACCTTTTGCATATTCTTTTTGTGTGTGGTATGTTTCATGAGCATAATTTATTATATTATGTCTCTAAGATGCATTAACACCAAAATTCTATTGCCCGACCTCAAATAGTTGTGACTTCTACATAACTCCAATTACGATTGCTTAACATAGCGCTAAATTTGTGACATAAAAGGCATAAGCATTCTAGTTAGTGAGATTGTAAGTCTCCCCTCTTTCATGGTATTGTGTGGAAACTTGGCCTTTTTTCCTTCCTTTGGAAGATGTCTTGGTTCCAGGATCCATGCTTGTGATAAGTGAGTTGAGTGTTTTCCAAAGAATGTATTAAAATGAAAAGAAAAAGCAAAACAATACTAACTTCTAACCTATTAACTACTAACTTTTAATTTCAAGCCCTTTACTTTAATGCCATTTAATTCTAGCTTTTATACATTTGCCATTGTTCATATCATTCTAATTGTTTATGTTAATGCAATTTTCACTTTGTCTACTTATATTGTGTGATATACTTTGTTTGTTTGAGTAGTCTTTGACCACTAATGTACATAATAACAACAAAAACCCTAAAAAACTTTTGTGTGGACTGTTGGCTTGATCTTGGACAAATGGACTTAGAATTTAGGCAATATTCCTATGCTAAAGGACTTGGCCAATGCCAACTTATTGAGAAACCAAGTGCTTGCAATTTGAAACTTCATCTGATACATCATTCAAGATCCTTCTGAGTTCATTTGTAACATGATCATTGTGAAGCTGTTATTTTGAACCTGTGACTTGTGAAATTCATCTGTTACATGAGCTATTTTGAAGAAGATCATGGAATGGATAAGCTTGGATGTGGCCATCTTTATTTGATGCGTTTTCTCTTCAAGATAATATAATTATGCATTTGTGTGTTGTTTGATTCTAAAAGTCTAAGAGAATTCTGGGTTTCTATTGACATTCTTGTCTATTGGATTGCTACCCATTTGGTCAGATCTTTTCAACTCTAAACTTTTAATTTTGCACATAGGATAGTCTCTTCATCTTCTCCCCACTTTCTTTAATTTCAAAATCTCTCCCTCTCTTTTTCAAAATATTCTTTGATTGAACTTATTTTGTTCTAAACTTTGACCACTTTGCAAAAAGATAGAAACTTTGGCCTTATGCCATTGCATTTTTCAAACTTATTTTCTTAAATCAAATTTGTGAATAAATATAATTATACTTGACTTAAACTTTCAAAAAGCCAAAAAAGAACTAACTCTTTCAAAACATTTTTAGGCCTTTGTGCCTTTCAAACTCAATTTTTGTTAAAAAGCAATGCATCCACTTTGAAATTTGTATCACGAACTATGAGGTTTTGATCCCTCATTTTTATGTTGGTACATAGGCACAGGACCGAAGGTCTTGTCAAACACAAAAATATAATTAATGAATTCTTTTCTCATCCCCCCATTCTATTTGTTTGTAAATATCACTTTATACCAAGTACATATGCACACAAAAAGGGCCCCCTAGGAGTACCTAGGATACTTTGGATGCTGACACATTCCCTCTGTGTAACCAACCCCCTTACCTGTAATCTCTGACATTTTATTAGTTTTGATTTGAAAATTTCTTACTTTTGGGTTTTGTTCGTACTTTTTTCCCTTTTCCTTTGGAAACAATAAAAGCGCGGTGGCGACTCTTGTTATTTGATCTCTAGCTTATCCATAGCTTGATGATCATGAATTTACCACTACAGGAAAGCGCGATGAAGACGAAGCTTGATGAAGCTTCAGCTCTGCTCAAATACATTGGACTATGGGGCTTAGGTTTCTCACTTAGGCCTGGTGTTGTTCTGTTCCTGCACCTCCACATTTCTCTCTTAACAGTATGCTTAAGTGATTAAGATTGTTAGAATTTGATTAGGGAATATCATTGGAAATTGGATTTAGAATCCTGGATAGTTAGGTTTTGAGAGTATAATTAATATCGCTTTAGAAAATTAGGGGAAAATTAGGACATTAACTTGATTAATGATAGGATTAGATTAGAATAATTTTAATAATTGATTTAGAATTTTATTTTAATAATTGATTTAGAATTTCACTTTGATAATCGTTTTAACTTTAGAATCAATTTTGATTAATTTCTAGAAATATTTTAGAATCAAATTTTGTTAACTGTTTAGAATTAACATTTCGGTATTCGTTTTAGATTTAATTCTCGTATAATTTCTACTTTGATCTAACTTCTAACTCTTTACAATTAACATCTAACTTTTAAATTCCACAATTAACGTCTAATAGTTAATTTCTCACTTTTATTTTGTCACTTACTTTGTTTTCTTTTCTTTTTCTTTTTTTTATCATATTGTATCATCATTCTCCATTCATCTCATCTTAAAAATAATTCCCAAGCATGGAAAGAACTTTGGACAAAGGACTTAGAGATTGCTTATTAGGACCCTTGCAAAAGACCTTGGATGATTATTTGACCTTACCATGGAAGGAGAATTCAATACTCAAGGCAAATTGTGATCTTTTATGTGCTTTCTAGTTTAGGACACAATTGCACACACAAGGCTTTCTCTTGGACTACATGACAATGAGACCATTTATTTCCTGCACTCCCTGGTAGTTTATATGTACCCCCATCCCCTTTCCGATGTATGCTTTTACTCGCTTTATCTTTTATTGCTTGATAGTTATTCCTTAGGCATTAGGAACAATCACTATTTCATAATCAATGAGCAAACCCTTGATCCAACGTCAAGCAGTCTTTTCTTAAATAAAAAACAATGAGCAAACCCTTGATCCAACGTCAAGTGGTCTTTTCTTAAATCAAACTCGAAAACACAATAAATACGATTAGGATTGTATGTCACAAGCCTTAAGTGGTAAAGAAGGGATGAGAATGGAGCTTTCCTACACTCGTTCTGAATTCTTCGAACACAAGACGTTTGGCTTGGTAGTTCGAGGTATTTGCCTTTATCCATAGTCTTTAGTGCAATCCGAAATCAATAACATTTTCTCAAAAACCTAAAAACAACTTCAACTCATTCAAACCTTTTGAGCCTTAGGGCGACGCAATCGAAATCCCTTCTTCAAGGTAATAAAAATCAACAAACAAACAAACTTTTATACCCACAAACTACGGGGCTCTGATTTCTCACTTCAACAAGTGGGCATACGTAGGCACAAGGATCCAATCCTTGGCGAGCACACTAATTTAAAACCTACTTCCACTCCATAAACCTTTGGCAAGCAAACATTTCGATAAACAACATCCATTCAAGCGCAAACATCCTAGATGGTTCCCATGGAGTACCATGGATGTGAGGGGTGATAATACCTCCCCCTTGCATAACCGACTTCCGAACCTATTCGTGGTTGCGATGACCATTCTTTGGGGTTTTCTAGATATTTTCCCTTTCTTTTGGAATAAATAAAGACCGATGGAAATTCTGTATTTTTCGCATAGCGACAGCTGGCGACTCTGCCGGGGACACCTACCTAAGAAAGTCAAGCCTAATCTAGGTTTCTTCCTCGCATGTGTGGATGTTTATCCTTTTGATTGTTTTCCTTATTTATTGACTTTCTATTTAAATCTTGTAATAGTTGTTACATAGTTCCATGGTTCTATAGTATCGATGGATACAACTTTGATTGCAAGAAGCCCTGTCAGAAAGACTTTCTACTCGAGTCTAGAGTGGAACTTGAGATAGGAGAGGTTGAGTAGTATGGGCCACCGAGAAGCTTTTCTCGTAAGGGTCGATACGAGAACCTCGCTTAGAGTAGATTCTGTTGGAGACATTGACGACCGTCAAGCTTTTGGCGTAAGCGATCAATGTCTTTACTAGGATCAATGACTCTAAGAACCTTTGTAGAACATTGAACCTGTGGCTTATTAAGATTGATGGTCACGTAGTGCGGCTCCCCGAGAAGCTTTTCTCGCGTGGGTCAGTATGAAGATCTCACTCAAAGTAGATTTTCTTGATGAAGTTGTCGACCGACAAGCTTTTGTCATAAGCGGAAAATAGTCAAGGAGGTCTATGACTTTGAGACCCTTGTCTAAAACCCGATGTCGATGATCGCGTAGTACGGGCCCCCGAGAAGCTTTTCTCGTGTGAGCCGGTACGAGGATCTCAGCCAGAGGAGACTCATTTGAGGGAGTTGACGACCGACAAGCTTTTTCCATAAGCAGCAAACAGTCAAATGAATCAATGACTTTAGGGTTCCTTTCTATAACCCTAGACTACAATCAGTGATATCCCTGTGGTGGAAAGCAATCAATGTTGTCCTCCATATGTATCTTGAGCCTGCAATACTGTGCCTACTTGCGTGTTCGACTTGTGAATGTCGTGCTTATGAACCAAATTACCCACGCATTCATACATTCATCCATCATATGCATAAACAACAAAAACAAAGCTCTTAGTATCTGGTGTTTATTGAAGGAAAATACGAAGACTCTTGCAAAGCAATCATGAATCCTCTTCTCAGAAAAAGCACATTCTTCTTCAGGTATAAGGAACCCCGATTGGATAGCTTGAAAGCCCTGAGTGAAGGAGAATAGAGATCCAAAATGAAAAGGAATTTAAAAAAAACTCTCCTTTAGTGATCCTTACGAATGAGCATGATCAATGATAGAATCGTTACCTCTTGTGGCGATTGAAACCTTTGATGCAGATCTACGGAGTGATCATGAACGTTGAATCGTGACAACGCCTCTACTCAGTCCACACGAATAGATTCCTTCAATCTCAGTGCTAGTTGCTACGAATGAAGGCTTTGAAGGTGTGTGTGTGTGTGAGAGAGAGAGAGAGAGAAACAAAATTATAACTGCACAAATGCTTCTGCACAAGGGTTCTACTTATAGAACCACTTGTGTAGGCTGCAAGCTAAAAAGCCCACTTAAGTGTATGTGGCTCATATCTTATTATATGCCAAAATCACTTAAGCGTGTGGTACCTTACCATATTTCGTGTTCGACTTAAGTACACCGTACCTTACGATGTTCTACAATTAACTTAAGTGCATTGTACCTTACGGTGTTCGTTAGTTACTCTATCTCTCATCTATTTGTCCTTTTGTGTGTGACCCTGTAGGTTTTCACGACATTAGCAATTATATTAAATCACGTATTTAATATAATAAATAGTGAGCGGTATCTAGCAACACATCAATGCTACCCAAGACATGAAAATGTCATGTGATCTGACAAATCCTTTTGTGATAATACTTATGTGTACAATTACCCTTTTGTCCTTATGTCTATCTTGAACATAAGGAATAGACCGTGTCATCCTTGTCCAATTCAATATTGGGCTTGTAGACATTTTTTGTTGTTATGCAGGATGGAAAAATTCCATCTAGGTTACTCATGACCCTTAACATGCTTCGCGGAGTACCCATCAACTGTCTTTATAGTTATCCAGTTACGGACAATGTTTGATCATGAATAAGGCACTTGACTCTACATCTAGGGTCCATACTGGTTTCAGGTCGAAGGGTGGTATACACCACTATCACCATGAGAATAACTTATGATACTTTGCATAACATTCTATATAGTATTCTTATAGCGGGTCAATCCAGTATAAATATTACTCTTAATATTCATACCTATGTTTAAGACTTGATAACTCCTTATCCATGACCCATGAGATATGATCATCAGTCTATATACATAATAGTCTTAATGTTTTAATGTCATACCACTTTACAACAAAGCTCGACTACGGATACTTTAAGAATAGGGTCCTTATGTTTAATGGGATCTGATTATTAAGTCACACTTTATACATTAAACAGACAAACTATTCTAGGGACTTTATTAAACAAACATAATAAAGAAAAAGCATTTTATTATCAATAAATAATTCGATACAAGTACCAAAAGTATTGGCCTCTAGGGCTTACACCAACAATCTCCCACTAGCACTAGAGCCGATCAGGCATACCCCTAATGCCCATAGATCTAGTATGGCCATCATGCTTCTGCTGCGCAAGAGGCTTTGTCAGTGGGTCAACAATATTGTCAAGTGTAGATACTCTGCATATTTTCATATCTCCTCTATCTATTATCTCTCGAATGAGGTGATAATGTCTAATTATGTGTTTGGATAATTGGTGAGATCTAGAATAGTGATCAATGGGATCCACAATGCTAGGAACTATGCCAAGTTCACTAATGAACTTTTTGATCCAAACAGCTTCCTTTGCTGCACTTGAGGCAGCAATATACTCGGCCTCGGTTATAGAATCAACAACTGTATCTTGCTTTGAACTTTTCCAGCTCACATCACCACCGTTTAAGCAAAACGCATAACCATATTGCGATCTAAAGTCATCCTTATGTGTCTGGAAGCTAGCATCGGTGTATCCAATTACAACAAGCTCTTCCTGACCTCCATATATCAAGAATGAGTCCTTAGTCCTTCTTAAATACTTAAGGATATTCTTGACAGCTATCCAACGAGCATCACCGGGATCAGATTGGTACCTACTCGTTGCACTTAAAGCATACGAGACATCTAGTCAAGTACATAACATGGCATACATGATATATCCTGTTGTAGATGCATATTGAATCTTATTCATGCGATCCCTTTCTTCCTTAGTTGAAGGGGATTGTTTTTTGATAGACACATGCCATGTTGCATAGGTATGAATCCTTTCTTGGAATCATGCATATTAAAGCGTCTCAGCATTTTGTCTATGGATTTCTCTGACTTAGGCCAAGCAGTTTATATGATCTATCTCTATAAATCCTGATTCCTAATATATAAGCCGTTTCACCTAGGTCCTTCACAGAAAAGCATTTCCCCAACCAAGACTTTACTTGTTGTAGGGTAGGGACATCGTTTCCAGTGAGTAATATATCATCTACATATAACACCAGGAAGACGGTCATGCTCATACTAACCTTCTTGTAGACACAAGGATCATCTTTATTCTTGATGAATCCATATTGTTTTAATGTTTCATCAAAACGAAGATTCCAGCTTCTGGAAGCTGGCTTCAATCCATAGATTGATCTTTGTAACTTACATATCTTTTGGGCTTCTTCTGGTATGTCAAATCCTTCAGGCTGTGTCATGTACATATCCTCAAGAAGATTCCCATTAAGGAAAGCAGTTTTGACATCCATCTTCCATATTTCATAATCATGATATGCAGCGATATCAAGTAAAATCCGAACATATTTAAGCATTGCAACTAGTGAAAAGGTTTCATCATAGTCAACCCCATGAATTTGTTTATATCCTTTTGCAACCAGTCTTTCCTTATAGGTATGTACCTTACCATCCATGTCAGACTTCTTTTTGAAGAACCACTTGCATCCTATAGGGTTAACTCCTACAGGAGGCTCTACCAAGGTCCAAACCTGGTTTGTGTACATGGAATCCATTTCAGAATTCATGGCTTCTAGCCACTTCTCAGACTCAGGACCAGTTATAGCCTCTTGGTAGGTCACATGCTCATCTTTATCCATGAGTAATACATTACCTTGATCTGTTATGAGATATCCATATCTCTTAAGTAGGTAACATATCCTACTTGACCTACGCTGGTCTTGTTCTACTTGAGCAGGTTGCTCTTCCACAACTACTTATTTTTCCAGCTCTAATTCCTCCATAGGTGTACCAATGCTTTGTGATTCTAGAATTTCTTCAAGCTCTACTTTCCTCCCACTGATTCCTTTGGAAATAAAATCCTTTTTTAGGAAAACTCCAGTTCGAGCGACAAACACTTTGCCCTCAGAAGGATTGTAGAAGTAATACCCTCTTGTTTCTTTAGGATACCCCATAAACAAGCAATTCTCAGATTTGGGCTGAAGCTTAGTTGAAATTTGTCGTTTCACATAAACTTCGCAACCCAAAATATTCATGTAAGACATATGTGGTTTCTTACCACTCCATATCTCATATGGTGTCTTCTCATCCTTTTTGGACGGAACATGGTTAAGTGTGTAAGTTGCTGTCAATAGTGCATCTCCCCAAAAGGAGTTTGGAAGATCGGCGTGACTCATCATGGATCGGACCATGTCTAACAAGGTTCGATTTCTTTTCTCAGATACACCGTTCCATTGGGTTGTTCCAGGAGGAGTAAGTTGGGATAGGATCTCACACTCTTTCAGATGGTCATCAAACTTTAGGCTTAAATGCTCACCACCTCGATCTGATCGAAGAGTTTTAATATTCTTACCTAGTTTGTTTTGTACTTCATTCTTGAATTCCTTGAACTTTTCAAAGGACTCTGATTTTTGTTTCATTAAATACACATAACCACATCTACTGAAATCATAAGTAAATGTGATGAAGTACTGAAAACCTCCTCTGGCTGGTATGTTCAGTGGTCCACATACATCAGTATGTATGAAGGCCAAAAGATCATTAGCTCTTTCACCTTTTCCTATGAATGGAGACTTTGTCATCTTTCTAATTAAACAAGATCTGCATGTCTCATATGATTCATAATCAAAAGAGTCCAAGAGTCCATCTTTATGGAGTTTGGAAATGCATTTCTCATTTATGTGGCCTAATCGACAATGCCAAAGGTAAGTTGGATTTAACTCATTAGGTTTCATCCTTTTAGTATTAATGTTATAAATAGGCATTTCAAGATCAAAGACATATAGTCCATTATTCATTTGTGCAGTAGCATAGAATATATCATTCAAATAAATGAAGCAACAATTGTTCTTTATTATAAATGAAAAACCAAACTTCTCTAAACAAGAAACGGAAATAATACTCCTGCTAATTACAGGTACATAATAACAGTTATCTAACTGAATTATTAAACCACTAGGTAAAGTCTATACATAAGTTCCTACGGCTAAAGCAGCAACCTTTGCTCCATTGCCAACTTGTAGGTCAGCTTCACCTTTTGCCAAATCTTTACTCCTTTTTAGCCCCTGCACATTGGTACAAATGTGAGAACCGCATCCAGTATCTAATACCCATGATGCAGAAGTAGATAAATTAATTTCAATAACAAAAATACCTAAAGTTGAAGTCTCTACTCCATTCTTCTTATCTTCCAGGTACTTTGGGCAGTTTCTCTTCCAGTGTCCGGTCTTATCGCAATGGAAGCAGGTGCCTTACTTTGTTATCCCTCCACTAGGCTTAAAAGCAGGAGCAACGGGTTTGGGTTTGGCAACTTCCTTGCCTTTCCCTTTATCACCCTTCTTGGTGGGTCTTTTGTTCTGTCTCTTTCCATTTTTGATCACCATAGTGGACTTCCCTTTTGACTTCAGATTCTGCTCAGCAGTTCTTAACATGGCTAGTAGTTCAAGAAGATATTTTTCCATATCATTCATATTGAAATTAAGGACAAATTGACTGAATCTATCTAGCAACGATTGCAAGATCAAATCAGTTGTAAGTTTTTTTTCGAGGGGAAAACCCAACCTCTCAAGGTTCTCCACATACCCTATCATCTTGAGCACATGGGGACCTATAGGGTCTCCCTCAGCTAACTTGCCTTGAAAAAGGGCTTTTAAAACTTCAAACCTTTCATGCCTTGCCTGCTCTTGACAGAGCATCTTCAGGTGTTCGATCATATTGAACACTGCCATGTTCTCACGTTGCTTTTGCAACTCTGAGTTAATGGTAGCTAGCCTGAGGCAAGCAGTTTCATTGGCATCATCGACATACTTCTTATAAGCATCTCTTTTTTCCTTAGGCGCAGAACTAGGAGGTTCCTCTTCAGGAACAGGTTTCTCCAAGACATACAACTTTCTATCATGTTTGAGGATAATCCTCAGATTTCGGTGTCAATCCAAAAAATGTGTCCCAGACAATTTTTCCTTATCAAGGATTGATCGTAAAATGTTGTTAGAGGTGTTTGTTGTCATGGTAATCTACATGAAAATAATGAAAATATAAGTATCAATAACATATTTAATTAGGCCTTTAATTATATATGATCCCACTATTTTACTCAAAACAAATGACCCTCATCATTTGATTCGGAAAATCCCGTTGGAATATTTTCTAGTGGGTCGAGATCCACATTTCACTTTGTTTTAAGTCCGCGTAGGCGGATTACACAAAACTAGGTTATTTAGGTAGGAACTCCTTCCAATTGTATCTAATATAAATCGAATATTTTAGTTGGGTGATTAACTCCTTATTCCAATCTATCACATGGATCATTTCCAACTCTTGCTTCTAAACATATATAATCTTATTATAATTTGTTTAGTTAAGTTTGACCCATTGTTTTAGCAATTGGATATTACAATTATCCCATCGCACCATACTAATATAGAATATGCACCTCGCGTAGGTGAAACCTACATTATTCGATATTAGTCTTGATGAGTGCTAAAACTTGGAAAGCATAAACTTAATATTTCATTTGAGGGAATTTGCAATTATTCTGATCTCACCGGCTTATTTATCATATAAATCGTCTCTCACATGCATCAACATACATACAAAATGAAACAGATATGGCCCTTAGCGCAATTGTTCTCCCAAGCCAATGAGAGAACCTAAGTTAACCTAATAACGATCTAAGCTTCTCCAAGCAAAATCTTCAAGGTTGTCCTCCTTTGACATTGTATTCTTCTCTTTCTTCATAACATTACATTACATAAAATAAACTCGTTTTACATACGAGGGAGTGAGATGAGAAAAGAAGTTACATTAAGAGATTAAAAGAGAGGCACGACACGCAAGTCGTATTTGAAAATATTAAAACAAAATAAATGAAAACTAAGGCTATAACCGATCACCACAAGACAATAATAATAAACACATTATTAATATTAATTTAAATTCTGTTAATTAAATAAACCAAATTAAATTTCGGCGACCGATCACACTACGCAGAGTTAGCCGGGGGTTCCGCTGCCCGATCACAACACTAATCTTGCACAATCACACTTCATTTGATCTTTAAATCGATGTTGATTTTTGCATCAACACTTGATACTTTAATGCACAACTGTTGCACAGTCACAACCCTAATCGCATAACTCTTTGACAGCACAACCCTTGTACCATCATGAACCCTAATCCGCCAATTTTAGACCGCCAAACACACCTCGATTATTAATTCAGTATGATTGATCAACACGTCATTGCTTCTCCATACTAATATCGGATCAAGAAGCAAATGGCCATTGATCTCTCAAAGGAAAACAACCATTAAGTGTTTGAATGAACGAAACATAAACAATATATCATATATACCGTATTTTTGCATCAAGATTACTTATATCATATATATAACTTGATCGATCTCAATTGTGTAACCTATGGACGATCGATGTATTGCTGCTTCACCATACTAATGTCGGATTCCGAAGCACAATCAACATCAATCATCCAAATCGTACATACATGATGCCAAATTTAATTACTCGTTTATTCTTTGATTCATTCTGTCTTTTAATCATATTAATACAGAAAATACAGAAAATAAACAGCTATCAGATGCATGGTTTCGTAAGTGGCTCTGATACCACTGAAGGAGAATAACGATCCAAAATGCAGCGGAATTAAAAAAAATCCCCTTTAGTGATCCTTACGAATGGGCATGATCAGTGATAGAATCGCTACCTCTTGTGGCGATTGAAACCTTTGATGCAGATCTACGGAGCGATCACGAACGTTAAATGGTGACAACGCCTCTACTCAGTCCACACGAATAGATTCCTTCAATCTCAGTGCTAGTTTCTACGAATGAAGACTTTGAGTGAGTGAGAGAGAGAGAGAGAGAGAGAGAGAGAGAGAGAGAGAGAGAGAGAGAGAGATAAACAAAATTACAACTACACAAATGCTTCTGCATAAGGGTTTTATTTATAGAACCACTTGTGTGGGCTGCAAGCTAAAAAGCCCACTTAAGTGTATGTGGCCCATATCTTATGATATGCCAGAATCACTTAAGCGTGTGGTACCTTACCATATTTCGTATTCTACTTAAGTACACTGTACCTTACGATGTTCTACAATTCACTTAAGTGCACCGTACCTTACGGTGTTCCTTAGTTACTCTATTTCTCATCAATCCGTCCTTTTGTGTGTGAGCTTGTAGTGAGCGGTATTTATATTAAATCACGTATTTAACATAATAAATAGTGAGCGGTATCTAGCAACACATCAATGCTACCCAAGACACGAAAATGTCATGTGATCTGACAAATCCTTTTGTGATAATACTTATATGTAAAATTACCCTTTTGTCCTTATGTCTATATTGAACACAAGGCATAAACCGTGTCATCCTTGTCCAGTTCAATATTGGGCCCGTAGACATTTATCCTGTTATACAGGTTGGGAAAATTCCATCTAGGTCACTCATGACCCTCAGCATGCTTCGTGGAGTACCCATCAACTATCTTTATGGTCATCCAGTTACTGACAATGTTTGATCAGCAAGAAGGCACTCGACTCTACATCTAGGGTCAATAGTGGTTTCAGATCTAAGGGTGGTATACACCACTATCACCATGAGAATAACTTATGACACTTTGCATAACATTCTATATAGTATTCTAATAGCGGTTCAATCCAGTATAAATATTACTCTTAATATTCATACCTATGTTTAAGCCTTGATAACTCCTTATCCATGATCCATGAGATGTGATCATCAATCTATATACATAATAGTCTTAATGTTTTAATGTTATCCCACTTTACAACAAAACTCGACTATAGATACTTTAAGAATAATGTCCTTATTTTTAATGGGATCTCATGATTAAGTCACACTTGATACATTAAATGGACTAACTAATAGTCTTAATGTTTTAATGTTATCCCACTTTACAACAAAACTCGACTATAGATACTTTAAGAATAATGTCCTTATTTTTAATGGGATCTCATGATTAAGTCACACTTGATACATTAAATGGACTAACTATTCTATGGACTTTATTAAACAAACATAATAAAGAAAAATCCTTTTATTAGTAATAAATAATTCGAGACAAGTACCAAAAGTATTGGCCTATATGGCTTACACCAACACTGAGTTCCAAGATAGCCCCTGTCAAATACAAATGCTATGTAGCCTATGGAAACATTCTGGACCTGGTGAATGAGAGTGTGGACTACGTGGCCCTCACTACCTTGGCTCAGTACTATGACATCCCGATGCATTGCTTCACCTTCTCGGGCTTCCAGATGGCTCCCACGTTGGAAGAGTTTGAAGGGATTCTAAACCTTTCCATCGAGGATCATAATCCGTTCCCAAAGATTGAGGAAGACTTCGTTATACCCAAGTTAGCATCAGTGTTGGGGATTGACGTAGGTGAGCTAGCAGCCAATTGGGTTCCGAAAGGGGTTGACAAGGGATTCACTAGAAAATTTCTCGAAGGTCATGCATCAAAATTTGCTAAAGAGAAGAAATGGGAATCTTGTATTGCAGTCCTGGCGTTACTAATCTAAGGGATCGCCCTATTCCCAAATATAGGCAACTTCATAGATCGTGCTGCAGTGGAAATTTTCTTATCTGGCAACCCAGTGTCGTTCCTCTTGGCAAACTTCTATCACACTTTCCACACTCGCCATGAGAAAAAAAGTGGAACTTTCCTGTGTTGTGCTCCGCTGTTGCACATATGGATGAAGACTCATATGTCGTCAGCCGGTCCTTTTGTGTCTAAAGATCTCCCTTGGTTCTAGAAATTCGCATCACTCTCTTCCGGTGATATCCAGTGGTACAAGAGGGAGTGGGAAACCCAAAACATCATCCTCAGATATGGAGGATTTCCGAATGTATCTTTGGTAGGCACACATGGGTGTATCAACTACAATCCCGTGTTGTGCATGAGGCAGTTTGGACATGCGATGAATGGTCCTCCTAGAGGTGAAGACTTGGTCCCTTTTGTCATCAATAATGTTGATTTGCTTAACCCTATTGTGAGAAAAGTAAGGCAAGCCTGGGCCGAGGTTGTCAGAAGCGGTCCAGAACTTGGCCAAAAGAATCTCATCGCTAGAGAGCCGTATGTACAATGGGCAAAGCAAAGAGCCCAAGTAGTCAAGATGCCTTTATACTTTGAATCATCATCCCTCCCTCAACCACCCGAACCTGAGCCAATCTTACAAGAGGATGTTGACAAACTCACTAGTAAGATAAGTGAACTCGAACTTGAAAACACCCGTTTGCGACTCCAACTCATCAAGGAGAAGCAAATGGGTGATGATCTAGAAGACGAAGGCAAGGAGGTAAGAATCTTGTATGAAAACAGCAAGAAGAGGGCGAGGGAAGAAAAAGGTAAGAAGGAGTGGGTCGGTGACGCTCTCCTGGGAACAAATTCAGAACTTGATGGACGAAACAACAAACTGAACCGAGCTCGACGTGTTGTTCGAGACTTGGAAAGAACTTTAGAGTTGACCAATATGGACAAGAAGAGTGCCAAGGAAGAATAATGAAGCTCAGATCAGCGAGCTGAGAAGGACCATCAAAGAATACCAACATCACACTTCCCGCGAGACGCTGGAAAAGGAAAGAATACACTGAGCCTACCTTCACGAGAAGTTCAAGTTGGAAAGGGCTCATGAAAAGATCCTAAGCATGAAAGATGGAATCATTAATGAATAGTATCAAGAAATGAGAAACAATTGCCTATAATGGGAGGAAGCTTATCGAAAAACCGAAGGAGCCATAACCGAAAGGGATGCCATCATTGGAAACCTGGAAGGGCTATACACCGGATGGAGAGATAAGTATGCTAACATGACAACTTTGACAAACTACGCCCTCCAAGACTTCCCTAATAGGATAAATGAGGCCGACCAGATCATGTGTCCTAATAACACTCCTCACCAAGTTTACAACTTTATGAAGTTCTGCAAGAAGACCATGGCTGAGTTGATCACAGATGTCGAAGCTCTCCGTAATGCTCAAGGGGTTACCTTTCAAGTCAATTTGTAGCTTGTTTCTGATTTAATACAAAGAGGGTTGTCTCTTTGATTTTCTTGTACTTGTTATGGAAAAAAATATGAATGAACGAATGAGGTTTTATGATTCCACCCTGTGTGTGTTATTATTTTTAATTGCAATGCTAATCATCTGAATTGTTTCTCGCAATAAATAACACGACAACTAAGAGCTTTGCCAAAATATAAAAATAAAACCAAGGCATGCATCATTCTGCATGATGCCAAAGCAAAACAAGAAACTTACTGCTTGACCTTTTCCTGTCCATAAACAGCAAGCTGACTTCTCAACACCGGTACAACACCCGAAGTAAGCAGAAATCGCTCATGGACCAGCTCGAACAAAACCAGAGTGCTCTAAGGGAAGAGATGTTTGGTATGCATGCCCAGATGAGGAAACTAATGGAAACCATTTAGGCTGTGGCCAGGGGCCAAGAAGTTATTGCTAGGAGTCATGAGGAACTCCTTCTAGCCAATCAGAGACCTACCGCTGCTACATACCTTGTGCCACCACTTGGCAACCCTCCTGTCTAGATCCCTGTGGGATCGCTAGGAGGTACGCCTTCACTTGGAGGAGGAGGTCCGACCAATCAGAACCCTATCGTTCCTCCCGGCTTTGAAGTGGACGATCACAATGATGCCTTCTACAATCCCAGGGAAGAGTCGGTCTATGATGATTTCGGGCCAACCGGTGCTGAAATTGATAGGAAGTTCTGTGCCCTAGAGGAGAAAATGAAAGCTATGGAAGGACCCAGTACTTTTGGACTGGACGCTGCTGCGATGTGCCTAGTGCTAGGCGTTCAGATACCCGCCAAGTTCAAAGTGCCTAGCTTTGAAAAATACAAGGGGGGAGCTGTCCCAGAACGCACGTCCGAGCATACTGCAGGAAGATCGTTGCGTACTCTAGTGATGAGAAACTACTCATGCACTTCTTACAAGATAACCTAAGTGGGGCTTCTTTGGAATGGTACATGCAGCTGGAGAGTACGACCATCCGGACTTGGAAAGACCTAGATGAGGCATTCCTGAAACACTACCAGTATAATACGGATATGGCTCTGAATCGGACCCAACTCCATAGCTTAACACAAAAGTCAGATGAGTCTTTCAAGGAATATGCCCAACGCTGAAGGGAGCTGGCAGCTAGGGTTCAAGCCCCACTCTTGGAGAAGGAATTGATTGATATGTTCATGGGAACACTCCAAGGTCTCTATTATGAGAAGCTGGTGGGGAGTACGTCCATTGGATTCTCTGATTTGGTAATTGTTAGTGAAAGAATCGAGAATGGTCTGAAGAGTGGAAAAATTCCAAGTACCGTTGGCCCGTCTAATGGCGCAAAGAAACCGTATGTCGGTTTTTCCCGGAAGAAAGAGGGGGAGACCAACAACATGTTGGTAGCTATAGGCAGAGGCAGAGTGCATCGGGAACCCTACCAACAGGTGGCTGCTGTAGCACCTGGTCCGTACCAACAGGTGGCTGCTGTAGCACCTGGTTCGTTCCAACAGGTGGCCGTCATGGCACCTAATCCTTATCAACAACCCTTCGCCATACCTACGGGTCAGAATGTGGGTCAACAACCAAATCAATACCAACAACAGTATGCCTTTCCATAACAACAATATTACCAACCAGGACAGTAGAGGCTAAGGAAGCCAGAAAGGAAGTTTGACCCTCTCCCAACCACTTACACTCGTATGCTGCCATACCTGCTCAAAGGGTCGCTGGTACAATTCAGGAAGTTAAAGCCCCCAATTGTGCTACCACCTAGGTATGATGCCAATGCTCACTGTGAATTCCATATGGGAGCACCTGCCCACACGATTGAAAATTGTAGAGCTTTCAAGCATAAAGTGCAGGATTTAATTGATGCCAAAGCCATTTCGTTCGCACCTAATGGCCCTAACACCAATAATAATCCTATACCGCCACATGCCGTTCCTTCTGTGAGCATGATTGAGGAAGAAAAGAAGGTGAAACACTTTGTAGAGGAGATAAGAACTTTATTGGTTGTTGCCAAAGAGCAATTATTGTTGAATAAAGTACATCCTGGGTGTGATACAGAATGCGAAGATTGTTTGATGAATCCCCAAGATTGTGAAAAGTTGAACGCGGGTGTTCGAAAGTTGATCGAACAAGGAGTAATGATAATAGAGCAGATATATGCTGCTAATGAGGTAGCCACGCTCGAAATTCCGTATGATCCTATACGAGTACCTGTCGATATCCCTTATGATCCGATTCCAGTGCCTGCTACAGCATACCCAATCATGCCACTGGTGATTACGGTCCCTGCTCCATTTGCTTTTGATAACACAAAGGCGGTGCCATGGAATTATAACTCGAATGTCTATCTGTATGGGCAAGAGATGAAGGAATGGCTTATCAAGCCTGAAGAGGCTAGCGTGAATATTACTGGAGCCGGGGCATAACCCGCAGTGGTAGGGTATTTGCACCAGTACCTCTCCCAAACAAGGGTAATCAAGGAGCTTCAAGCAGAAACCCTGGAAAACAAATGGTGAATGATGATGGCCAAGGGTAGAATGCGGCTCAGAAAGTAACTCCTACTGATGAGATGGAGGAATCTCTCCACCTTATGAAGAAAAGTGATTACAAAGTGGTTGATCAACTTAATCAGATGGTGTCAAAGATATCTATGCTTGCACTTTTGATGAGTTCAGAAGCGCACCGAGAAGCTCTGATGAAGTTCTTAAGGGTCGCACACGTCCTTTAGGAAATATCGGTGAATCAGTTTGAAGCGGTGGTGGCCAATATATCTGCGAGCAGTTGCTTGGGTTTTAACGATGATGAGTTGCCACCCGAAGGTTGAAACCTTAACAAGGCACTCCACATCTCGATTGAATGTGTGGACACATCCCTATCCAGGGTATTGGTGGATACCGGGTCTTCATTAAATGGTCTACCTAAGAACTCGCTTTCTAAGCTGTCCATTGAAGGATCGGTGATGAAACCCAGCTCGCTCATCGTGAGAGCATTTGATGGATCAAGACGAACAGTGATATGAGAGGTTGATCTCCCCATGAAGATAGGGCCTCACACCTTCTTCATCACGTTCTATGTGATGGATATATACCCCGTTTACATCTATTTCTTGGGAGGCCCATGGATACATTCGGCTAGCGCCGTAACCTCAATCCTTCACCAGAGGTTGAAGTTCATGATTGGAAGAAAATTGGTAGTGGTGGAAGGAGAAGAAGATATAGTGGCGAGTCATCTGGCATCGTTCAGGTATGTTGAGGTTGGAGTAGAGATCTATGAGACTCCTTTCCAAGCCTTCGAAGTTGTGAACATGGAAATGACTCCACCAACGAAAGCTTCTCCAAGCACACAACTTTCTATGGCTTCATGGAAAGATGCAAAGACTATAATTCAGGATGGACACCCCACAGGATGGGGCAGAGTACTTGATTTTCCACTAATCAAGGACAAATCTGGGTTGGGAATCCACTCTCGCGAAACGACTCAGAAGCAGAGTGTTGCTAATACGAAAAAGGGCCGATTCCAACGATACCTGATACTTTTATAAGTGCGGGGTATCTAGGAGACGGTTCAATCTGTGTGATGGAGGAAGAAATTGGTTTTCTAGAGGAAGCACGCTTCGTGTACCAGAAGGCCAAAGGACAAACACTCAGCAACTGGACTGCCGTGGATATACCAGAAGTCACCTTCATTAAAGAGTAATTTTCCTTGTTTTCCTTTGAAAGATCTATGCCCTACCCAAGGTGTAGAGTAAACTTGTAAGGGCCCCCATACTTTCAAACAAAGTTTATCAATAAATAAAATAAACATCTTTGCATTCAATATGTGCTCCATATCGCTCATTTATTTTATTTTCCAAAAAAAAAGTATGGCAATGTTTTTCATTTATCATCTTTTCCATCCCACCGTCCTAAAATAAAGCATGAATCATGCAGATCTGCATCGAGTTCCATTGAGAATCGAACTGCTATAGCCCAATATGACTTTGGTAATCCAATTTACCAAGCTGATGAAGACGACGAGGAAGATTGTGAACTCCCTAAAGAGTTGTCCAGGCTCTTACAGCAAGAATCAAGAGTCATCCAACCGCACCAAGAGGCAGTGGAAGTTGTGAACCTCAGGTTAGAGAAGGAAAAGAAATAAGTCAAGATAGGCACAACCCTGAATGACGAGGTGAAAAGAAAGTCGATCGAACTCTTGCAAGACTATATGGATGTATTTTCCTGGTCATATCAAGATGTGCCAGGACTGGATACGGATGTCGTGGTGCACCGGTTACCTCTCAAATAAGAATGCCCTCCGGTGAAGCAGTAATTGAGAAGGACTCATCCCGACATGGCCATCAAGATTAAAGAAGAAGTCCAGAAGCAATTGGATGTAGGTTTTCTTGCAGTGGCAAATTATCCTCAGTGGGTAGCAAACATTGTATATGTGCCAAAGAAAGACAGTAAAGTACGTATGTGCCTTGATTACCGAGACCTGAATAGGGCAAGCCTTAAAGATGATTTCCCTCTACCTCACATCGATGTGTTGGTAGAGAATATAACCTAATTCTCGGTATTTTCCTTCATGGATGGGTTCTCCGGATACAATCAAATAAAAATGGCGCACGAAGACATGGAGAAAACCACGTTCATCACTCCTTAGGGCACTTTCTGCTACAAAGTGATGCCATTTGGCTTGAAGAACGCTGGTGCGATATATCAACTTGCGATGGTCACTCTCTTTCATGATATGATTCATACAGAGATTGAAGTATATGTTCACGATATGATCGCAAAATCCCAAACTGAGGAAGAGCATCTGGTTCATCTCGGGAAATTGTTCACACCACTAAGGAAGTTCAGGCTGAGGCTGAATCCAAATAAGTGCACATTTGGGGTAAGATCTGGCAAGTTGCTAGGTTTTATCGTGAGCCAGCGAGGCATTAAAGTCAATCCTGACAAAGTCAAAGCAATACACAATATGCCAGCACCGAGAAATGAGAAGGAGGTTCGTGGATTCCTGGGGCGATTGAACTACATAGCTAGATTCATATCTCACCTCACAGCCACGTGCGAGCCGATATTCAAATTACTCCGTAAAAATCAAGCAATCGAGTAGAATGATAAATGCCAAAATGCATTTGAAAAGGTAAAAGAATACTTGCAAGAACCACAAATCTTGATGCCACCTGTGGCAGGCAGACCTGTTATCATGTACCTCACAGTTCTTGAGGGATTTATGGGGTGTGTTCTCGGACAGCATGACGAGACAGGTAGAAAAGAGAACGCGATCTACTACTTGAATAAAAAGTTCAGAGAGTGCGAAAGTAGATATTCGTTGCTCGAGAAAATGTGTTGTGCATTGGCCTGGGCCGCCAAATGCTTAAGATAATATATGATGACACACACGACCCTCTTGATTTCCAAAATGGACCCCATCAAGTATATATTTGAGAAACTTGCCCTCACAGGAAGGGTTACTCGGTGGCAAATGGCGTTAACAGAGTACGACATCCAATACTTCATGCAGAAATCCATTAAAGGTAGTGTGTTGTCTGACTACCTGGCTCATCAACCCATGGAGAACTATCAGCCCATGCGCTTTGACTTTCCAGACGAAGACATCATGTTTGTCAGAGATTGAGGTGTTCTAGAAATAGAGAGTGGACCCGAACCAGGATCGCGATGGACCGTCGTGTTTGATGGTGCATCTAATGCTCAAGGAAACGGAATAGGGGCAATCATCACCTCCCCAACCGGGTTTCATCTCCCTTTCATCGCGAGATTATGTTTTGATTGCACCAATAATATGGCAGAGTATGAAGCATGCATCTTTGGTTTCGAAGAGGCTATTGACTTAAAGATCAAGATCTTAGAAGTCTATGGAGATTCTACGTTGGTAATCATCCAAATAAGAGGAGATTGGGAAGTTCGTGATCCCAAATTGATACCCTACAAAGAACATGTCCCGAAGCTAATCCTGTATTTTGATGAAGTTACATTCCATCATATTCCCCGAGCGGAAAATCAATTGCCAGATGCTTTAGCTAGCTTGGCTTATATGTTTATGGTCAAATGGAAGAATGAAGCACCTTCTTTCCACATTGACTACTTGGATGAACCAGCATACTATTTGGCAACCGAAGAAGAATCAGACGGTCACCCCTGGTTCGATGATATCAAAAGGTATCTGGAAAAGCAAGAGTATTTAGAGGATGCATCCATTACGGATAAGAAGTACTTTCGAAAACTCTCAGCTAAGTTCTTCTTAAGCAAATATGTGTTGTGTAAGAGAAATTACGACTCGATCTTACTTAGATGTATGGATAGACATGAAGCAAACCGTATCATAATGGAAATACACGAAGGGTCATTTGGGACACACTCTAGTGGGCACACCATGGTGAAAAAGATCTTGAGAGAAGGTTATTATTGGATGACAATGGAGATTGACTGCCATTGTCACGTCCAGACCTGCCATAAATGCTAGATTTACACAGACAAGATCTATGTGCCATCGATTCCGCTCAATGTCTTGACATCACCATGGTCGTTCTCCATATGGGGTATTGACGTAATCGGGCGCATTAAGCCAACTGCCTCAAACGGGCATCGCTTCATCCTTGTGGCCATAGACTACTTCACCAAATGGGTGGAGGCAGTCTCATATGCAAATGTCATAAAGCAAGTGGTGGCTCGATTCCTAAAGAAGGAAATCATATGTCTGTATGGAATCCCAAATAAGATCATCACCGACAACGAGTCTAACCTCAACAACAAGATGATGAAGGAACTGTGTAAAGATTTCAAGATCGAGCAACATAATTCGCCGTCGTATCGCCCGAAAATGATAGGGGTAGTTGAGGCCGCCGATAAGAACATCAAAATGATTGTTCAAAAGATGGTACAAATGTACAAGGACTGGAATGAAATGTGTAGCGGGGTTTTCGTTGCCTTTAGGTTTATTGACTAAACCAAAAGTCAACATACAATTCGAGTCGCCACTGCATTTTTATTTATCCAAAGGAAAGGTTAAAAAGCGAACAAAAACCAAGTAAGAAGTTTTATCAAATCAAAAACTAATAAAAATGTCAGAGATCTAGGTAAGGGGGTTGGTTATGAAATGAGAAGGTTTTACGCACCCAAAACATCCTTAGTACTCTAAGGGAACCTCTTTTTGCAAAATATGTGTTGTAGGTCGGTATTTGTGAAAATAAGTGCAAAAGCTTAGGGGGATGAGAAAAGAATAGATTATATTTACAATTTTATTGTTTGAATGGATGAACCCATTGCCTACGTACCATCACAAAGGTAGGATCAAAACCTCATAGTTCGGGGTAAAAATCACAAAGATTGGTGAATTGATTTGACCAAAAGTCTTAAGGTCTTTTGTTATCAAAGGGAGAAAACTCAACCTAAACCAACAATCCACCATGTGAGGATAACTTCA